>NW_024387548.1:0-251379 GCF_002994745.2 Rosa chinensis
CAAGAATGAGTGGATTTCGGCAATTGGATTAAAGGCCCATAAAAGCCCATGGAATTAGGGTTTGTGACGCAAAGAATAAACCCTAGGAGTTGTTGCCGTAAAATCCTAAGAGTAAACAAGGAAGTTGGCCGTGAAAATCAGAAATTAAAAGAAGATTTCGGTGGAGATTTTTCTAGGGCTATTTTTATGGAAAGAAAATATTCTTGGAGGAGTAATTTTATGTGTTTGCCGTGCAAAGGAGAGAGTAAAGAGGTAATCAACGTGAAAATCAAGAAACCCTAGGGTGATTGACGCCAGAGAAATTCAAGGGAGAAATAAAAGGAAAGAGAAAAAGGTGGAGACCAAGAAAAGCTCAAAGAAGTCTAGATACATTCTATATTCCTAAAGGAATTTTGGCCGAATTTAAAGTATAAAATCAGAATATTATCAAGGGAATTTCGGCCAAGATTATTAGGGAATTAAATGGAATTTTGTGATTGGTTGAACCACCTCATAGGGCTATTTGCAAGATATTATTGGAGGAAATTTGTGGAATTTTCAGATTAATTCCATGAGTTTTACACGGCTTGGAGAGCAAGGAGGCCGTCCCCTATATATTCTCCCTTTTCTCAACGTCAAGGGTTCCCCTCCTTTATGTTTTACACTTTAGAAAAAAATCAGAAATCTCTCTAGCATAGCCGTGAGTTCTCCACCCTCTAGAGCAAGCCACGAGTTCAAGCAAGGCCAAGGGAGAAGAAGAATTGCCGTGAGCATCATCCTCCATCACCATCCTTGAAGCTTGCTTTCGAGATTCAAGGACCACCACATCAATTGTTCATCACCATCTCCATCTCACGGTGTAATCCGATTCTCCTTTGTAACCTTTGCTTTGATTTCGTTGGTTTTGTTCTAGTTGACATATATGTATGAACAAATATTAATTTCTGGAATTTTTATGATTAATTGAGAATTTCAGATTCTATTATTGTGATTCGAGAGTTGCTTATGTGGGTTTGTTTAATTAAATTTGCGTTATAGATAACTTTTGTATTTTAATCTTATGTGGTTGCAAACACTTAGGGTTTCGATATAATTGTGCTAGGTTTAAGAACATGAAATCGACTTTGTTTTGTGTAAACTTGATCAAAGTAGTAAAGGTTTTGCACAAGATCGAATTAATTAACGAGGATTGCAATTAGGTGGACTTTTCCATACTAAGTTGTACACTTGAGTTGATAGCCTTTCTCTATGTGTAATGCGTTAAACATGACATGATTGACTAGCTTTCTAGGGTTGATTGCATGTTGATTGGATTAATCTAGGTGCTTTCGCTTAGATTAATTAGCATTGAAAAGTAAAAAATGGGAAATTGTTTGCTTTTAACGTTTCACATGATCAACTCCTTTCTCATGACTTAGATGAACAATATTAGGGTTTGAGTCAATTTTAATCATATGTTTCGATTTTGATCTTTGTTCTCTCATTCCATTCGTATTTTTATGTTTTTGCATTTTAATTGTTTTGTTAACTTAGTTTTATTTTCGAAAAACCAAAACAAAATCCCCCCTTTTCGTGTACAATGTTTATAGTTGTGAATATCTTTGTGAATATTATACTTTGTTTTAATTTAATTGTTTAATTGTTTGACAATGACAGGTGTACCCTCAATCCCCGGAATAGAACGATCCCTATTTATTACGTACTACTAATGACATTTCAGGGTTAAATTATGCGCTTGCTTTCGGGCGCATCACTTAGGATGCCCTTTCAACTGTCTAGGATGATTCTATATCTCTGAAATTACGACTAAAAGAGAATCAAAAATTGAGATGACTGTAAAATGGTATTCTTTGGTTAATTGAGATATATGAAAAATGTGTGCCTTGTAGTGGATATGGATTTCGTGACTTTGGTACAGAATATGAGCATGTTAAGATGAGTTTTGATTCATATAGACCCATGTGAGATAATTGAGCCATGTCCCTTTTTATTGGAGTGATAATTGAAAATATATTCTTATTTTTGGCGATGTTTTGATAATCTCATTATTCTTCATTTGATTGACTACTTGCCATAGATTAAGTTTGATGGACTAGAGAATGCTAGAATTCACTCTTGTGCTTGTTGAGACGTTATATCAATACATGGCCCTGATTCTGGAAAGGATAGAGGCAACCTAGGAATACCACCATTGCCATATAAACCTGTGTCCCTATTTGTGCCCGTCGTGGGTCCCCTAGATAAACCCCTTTTAGCCTACGTTAAGCCTTTTCTTCATCACCCTTAAAAATCTTTAACCTAAAACTTAGTATAGCTATAACCCTACCCTTTGTTCTAAGAACTTAGTGGAGCTAAACTGAGACTTTACTTGAAGATTTTTGGCGTCCATAATGAAGAATAAGAAGAGGTGAAAGCTCAAGTGTGGGGGTAGACTTGTCCATAAGAGAAAAATGTATGAAAAAGCCGAGAAAAAGAAAGTGAAAAAGAAAAAGTGTACGGCTAGAAAACAAAAAGAAAGAAAAGATGAAATATCTATGGATTTTAGTCCCCATACTTGGTGAGTTTGGAGTTTACTTTGATTTGAAGGCCCATTACAGAAAAATTTGGCCTTTGTCCAACTCATTAGTAAAAGGAAGTTTAGAGTGAAGTTTGGGCCCAACATGAAGACATTAGGCCCTTTATAACGCCCCCATGGGAAAGTGACGTTTTTGCATACTTGGTGATTTCTAAGAGTCTCTCTACATTTGCATGAGCTCCGCTAGGTTTTTAGGACACTTTGTTAAATTCCTTACCTTCGTTTCTTTAAACCTTGAGCCATGGCCCCATTACAACCTTATAAGACCTTCTTGATCCTTAAGATGGGACAGCCTTGATGTGGAGATGAGTTACAAGAGTTGAACCTATGGCTTGGGTCCATCTGTGCAAGTAGTTGATGTCCTTCATGAGATCTTTAAAAGAAATTTATACATGTGCTTTCGTTTCTTGCAATATGTGATACACTTGCTATCTTTCACATATACTTGAGTGTATAAGCTTTTAAGCATTGCCATAATCTGAGAGAAGAAAGAGTGGATATACTTGTGAGGATTTGAATCATACTTGTTTGAAACATGCTTAACAGAAACCATCACCATTGTTCCAACCAAGTCCTACTTGTGTATATGTAACTTATGTGTTTTAATTAACTCTCGAATGCCTAAACATTGATTCTTGGTGAAGTGCTAATCTTGGTGTTATGAAAGTAAGAGATTGCTGAGACAAAAAGTTAAAGGGCAATAGAGTCTGTTATGTGTCAAGTCTTTAAATTTTCGTTGAGTCGTAGTCGTGTCTGTGTTGTGATTTTGCTAAGGGACTAGCAAAAGCTAAGTGTGGGGGAATTTGATAGGAGCATTTTAATGCGACGTTTTAACTGCATTTCCCTACATTTTTCTGCGCCATTTCCTTGAAAAATCCCTGTTTGGGAAAGTTTCCATTCTTTGATTGGGAAAGTTCCTTATTGTAGAAAGTTTCCATTTTTGTCTTCATTTCTCATTTCTCATTTCTCATTTCTAGAAAGTTTCTATTTTTCATTTTAGTAAGTTTCTATTTTTCATTTTTAGAAACTTTCCATTTCTCAATTTTAGAAAGTTTCTATTTTTCAAATTAGGTAAGTTTCCATTTTTCATATTAGTTTCTATTTTCAGGACCTCCGAGCTAAAAAGTGGAAATGAATGCACGAATGGAAAGAGGAGCTTGCGAACTCAAGACGAACGAATATGAGAAGAATTGGCCACACATTTGAGCAGAAATGAAGAACAAGCTTTCCTAATCCAACTAGGAAACCCTGCGAAATGGAGGAAGGCTTTCCGAGCAAGTTTCCAACGCAACCATGAAAAAGAAATGGAAAAATAATGAGTTTTGCGTTGGAAGATGAGAAGACTTGAAGTTGAAGAGGCCGAGAGAACTCTATGGATTTTCGGCAAAATGGATCAAGGCCCATCAAAAGCCCATGGAATTAGGGTTTGTGACGCATGGAGGAACCTAGGGTTGCATTGCCGTGAAAATCAAAAGGAGGAGGCAAAAGTGGCGTGAAAAATCAAGGGAAGAATCAAAGATTACGCAAGAGATTTTCTAGGGTGGAGTTTAAGGAAAGAAATCAAGAAAGAGACCAAATTGCGTCTAGGTTCATTCCTAGAAACCCTAAGCATGTTTTGGCCGAAATATCAAGAAGAAAATCAGAAAATATTCAAGGAATTTCGGCAAGAAATATTAGGGTATCTCCTTGGAGTTTTATGATTGGTTGGATGACACACTAGGGCTTACTTGGCAATTTCTCATTGGTGGAAGGCATGTGGAATTATTAATTTAATTCCTTGGTAAATAAATCAGAAAACTCACGGCTTGGAAGCCAAGACATGCCGTTCCCTATATATAACACCCTAGACGTCTCCAACACTTTACAATTCAGAAAATTCTCTCTACGCGCGGAAGCTCTCTCCATTCTCTAGTGCAACTTTTGGCGTTTTCAAGCAAGGAAGGAAGAAGCAAGCTTAGGCCGTGAGCATCATCATCCATTCCACCTTGAAGCCGTGTACTTTGAAGCTTGCTTTCGAGTTTCATTAGTTCATCATTCGAGTTATTCATCCATCTCTCCATTCACGGTGTAATTCAACCTTCTTTCTTGTAATCACTTTTGATTCTCCTTGTTTGATTTCGTTGGATGTTGTTCTAGTTAACGTTTATGTTTGAACAAGGTTTATATTCTGAAAATTTATGATTGATTAAGGATTTTCGATTTCTATGTTGTGATTCCAAAGTTGCTTATGTGTGATTGTTCGATTGAGTTTGCTTTATAGATAACTTTTGTATTTTAATCTTATGTGGTTCGAAACACTTAGGGTTTTGATATGAATGGTGCTAGTTTAAGAACATGAAATCGACTTTTCGTTTTGTGTAAACTTGAATCAAAGTAGTAAAGGTTTTGGACAAAAATCGAATTCAATTGAAGAGGATTGCAATTAGGTGAACTTATTCATACTAAGTTGTACACTTGAGTTGATAGCCTTTCCTTGAACTTCTTGCGTTGAACATGTATGATTGACTAGCTTTCTAGGTTTGATTACATGTTGATAGGATTAATCTATGTGCTTTCATTTAGATTAATTAGCATTGAAAAGTAAAATATGGGAAATCGTTTGCTTTCGAATGTTTCACATGATCAACTCCTTTCACATGACTTGGAAGAACAATGTAGGTTTGTATTCGAATTTAATCATGAAATCGGTTTTAATCTTTGTTTCTTACATATCATTCTTGTATTTGTGTTTTTGTTCATACTTAGTTTTAATTCTTGTTTTTAATTTTCGAAAACCAAACCTAAAACCCCTTTGAATTCGTAAATAATATGTATATGTGTGAATACTATACTTTGTTTTATTTTAATTGTTTAATTGTCTTACATTGACAGGTGTACCCTCAATCCCCGGAATAGAACGATCCTACTTGCTTATACTACTAATGATTTTAGGGTTAAATTATATGCTTGCTCAAAGCGCATCAATCATTGTGACACCAGGTTTGAAAATGTGATGTTAGACTTAGGGGCATCCATAAATGTTATGCCTTATCATTTGTATGTGTCCCTAGGTCTAGGCCCTCTTAAGAGGGATAATGTTGTTATTCAACTTGCTGATAGGTCTAACAAATACCCTCAAGGGTATGTTGAGGATGTTCTTGTGCAGGTAAACCATCTGATATTCCTGCGGATTTCTACGTATTGGACATGGAGGAATCACCCTAAATACCACTCATTACTTTTAGGGCGTCCCTTTATGAGGACTGCAAGAACTAAAATCGACGTGTACAAAGGGACTCTCACCATGGAGTTTGATGGTGATGTTATACGCTTCAACATTCTTGAAGCCATGAGGTACCCTGTTTCTGATTTGAAACCTTGCTTTGCTATTGATGTAGTTGATTCACTCGCGCAGGTTTTCTCTGAAGCAATGGTTGAGGATGAATTGGCTCTGATCCTAGAGGACGGGGTCGGATATGATGCAAATGGGGAACCTATCCCCAAGGTTGAGTGGGACGTTGAGGAGCCTAGAGTGATCAAGACTGTGGCCTCACTGGAGGCTCAGCCTATAAAGAGGTCAATTTCCTATTTGTCAATTCCGGTTTCTACTAATAAAATGCAACCCTCTATTGTTCAGGCACCCAAGTTGGAATTGAAGGCCTCCCTGAGCATTTGAAGTACACGTACCTAGGAGAAAAGGAGACCCTCCCAGTGATCATATCATCAACGCTGGAGGTAGAGCAAGAAAGAAAGTTGGTGGACGTGTTGAAGAAGCACAAGACTGCCATTGGTTGGACTCTAGCAGATATCAAGGGGATCAGCCCAACCACGTGTGTCCACCGGATCCTGTTAGAAGATGGCGCCAAGCCCAAGAGAAGCCCAAAGACGTCTACATCCGCCCATGATGAAGGTGGTCCAAGACGAGGTGATCAAGTTGCTAGATTGTGGGGTGATCTACCCCATTTCTAATAGTAAGTGGGTCTCTCCAGTGCAAGTGGTGCCCAAGAAGTCTGGGGTGACAGTGGTGAAGAACGAGGATAATGAGCTAGTGCCCCAGAGATTAGTCACTGGTCATAGGGTATGTATCGACTACCGGAAGCTGAATGCCACAACGAGGAAGGATCATATGCCCTTGCCTTTTATTGACCAGATGTTGGAGCGTTTAGCGGGCCATTCCTACTATTGCTTCTTGGACAGATATAGTGGGTACAACCAGATCTGCATAGCCCACGAGGATCAGGAGAAGACGACCTTCACATGCCCCTTTGGGACCTTTGCTTATAGGCGCATGCCCTTCGGCTTATGCAATGCACCAGGTACTTTCCAAAGATGTATGCTTTCCATTTTCTCAGAATACATTGAAAATATTATTGAAGTCTTTATGGACGACTTTAGTGTCTTTGGTAAAGATTTTGATACTTGTTTAGAGAATCTAGGATTGATACTTGAGAGGTGTGTAGAAACTAACCTTGTGCTGAATTGGGAGAAGTGTCACTTCATGGTGACACAAGGAATAGTGTTAGGACACATAATATCTGATAGGGGCATTGAGGTAGATAAGGCTAAGGTTGATCTTGTACGTCACTTACCCTCCCCACAACTGTGAGGGAGGTACGCTCTTTTCTTGGCCATGCAGGATTTTACAGGCGGTTTCATCAAAGACTTCTCCAAGGTGGCGAGACCTATGTGTGCCCTATTGCAAAAGGACGTGCCCTTTGTGTTCAATGAGGATTGCAAGAAGGCTTTGAAAAGCTCAAGGAGTTGTTGACCACGGCCCCCATCATATGCCCTCCGGATTGGAGTCTACCCTTCGAGCTTATGTGTGATGCATCGGACTATGCTGTTGGAGCTGTGTTGGGCCAGAGGAAGGATAAGAAGCCCTGCTATTTACTATGCTTCTCGGACCCTCAACGACGCCCAGCTCAACTACTCCACCACTGAAAAAGAACTCTTAGCTATAGTCTTTGCTTTAGATAAGTTTGTTCTTATTTATTGCACTCTAAAGTAATTGTTTACTCTGACCATGCAGCCTTGAGATATCTGATGATCAAGAAGGAGGCCAAGCCCAGATTGATTCGATGGATCCTGTTGCTTCAGGAATTTGACTAGAGATCAAGGACAAGAAGGGCAGCGAGAATGTGGTGGCGGACCATTTGAGCAGGATAATACATGAGGAGGACGTCCAGCCCCTACAGGAAACTTTCCCAGATGAGCAGCTCTTTGGGATAGAGGTTAGTGTGCCCTGGTATGCGGATATAGTTAACTATTTAGTCACTAGGAATTTCCTGACACACTTTCCAAAGCTAGTAAGGATAAATTGAAGAAAATGGCTAGGCACTTTATTTGGGATGAGCCCTATTTATGGAAACATTGTAGTGACCAAGTCATTAGGAGATGTGTCCCAGAGTCTGAGCATAGGTCAATTCTGTCATTTTGCCATAGTGAGGCTTGTGGAGGCCACTTTGGGCCTCGTAGAACAGCCTTGAAGGTCTTAGATTGTGGATTTATTGGCCACTATTTTCAAGGATGCAAACTTGTTTTGTATTTCTTGTGATAGGTGCCAACGGACTGGTAATCTTGGCCCAAAAGATCAAATGCCCATGAGCCCAATAATAAATGTAGAAATTTTTGATGTTTGGGGCATTGACTTTATGGGCCCATTTCCTCGTCTAATGGTTGTTTATATACTATTGGCTGTGGACTATGTATCAAAGTGGGTGGAAGTAAAGCGCATCCAGGACTAACGATTCAAAAGTGGTTGCAGGTTTTTGAAAACTAACATATTTTCCAGGTTTGGAGTGCCACGTGTGCTAATCAGTGATGGAGGTTCTCACTTTTTGCACCGTAAATCGAGGCTTTGCTGAAGAAGTATGGGGTAACCCATAAGGTGTCCACGCCCTACCACCCTCAGACCAGTGGCCAAGCAGAGGTATCCAACAGGGATCAAGAGGATACTCGAGAAGACAGTGGGCCCGACAAGGAAGGATTGGAGCGAGATTGGATGATGCGTTGTGGGCCTACAGAACGGCCTACAAGACGCCTATTGGGATGTCTCCCTTTGGTTGGCCTACGGAAAAGGCATGCCACCTTCCAGTGGAGCTAGAGCACAAGGCTTGGTGGGCTGTCCAGATTCAATGGATTATGATGAGCGGGCCTACATAGGAAGCTACAGCTAAATGAGCTTGAGGAGATAAGGAATGAGGCCTACGATGCTTCATGGATCTACAAGGAGAAGACAAAGGCCTACCATGACAAAATGATTCGCGGAAAAAGCTTCCAAGTGGGCCAGAAAGTTCTGTTATTCCATTCCAGACTTAGCTATTCCGCAGGTAAACTTCGTTCTCGTTGGGTTGGCCCATTTATAGTTCAAATGTGTTTGCTCATGGTGCTGTAGAGTCAAGAGTGAGAAGACGGGGAAGGAGTTCAAGGTAAATGGGCATCGTCTCAAGCCCTACTATGAGTCCTTGGTGGGCACACATTGGAAGAGATACCCTCCAGGAGGCACCCCATGACGTGTGACAAGGAGAAGAGTCCAGGCTGAAGGACTATAATATTAAGCGCTGCATGGGAGGCAACCATTTCAACCGAAGCTGTGAAGGAGCCATCAACGAGAGTTTGACATTTCTATCCTTCACTTGCTTAGGTTGAATTGTACTTGTGTCTTTGTTTGTTTGTTTGTTGTTTTACCCTTCTCTTATTTTCGTAGCCCCCCCTATTAGGGTTATATACCATATTTTTGCCTACATTGAGGACAATGTAGATTCTAAGTGTGGGGTGGGTTTACACCTTTATTTCAGAATTTTTTCAGTTTAAAAAAAAAAAATTTAAAAAATGTTGGTTTAGAGTCTTTTTGTTTGTTTGAGTCTTAGGATGCTCCTAACGTCTAGGATGAACATGTCTCTGAATTCATGGCTGAAGGTTTTCACATCGAAATAGACTTAATTGAATTCTGTGGTTAATCGACGTTGTGATGCTTGTATGAAGATTTGAGATAGGATTGTAACTTGGTTCATTAAGCATGCTAGGATTAAGTCTGATTCATTTGACCCTAAGTGAGCTGTTGAGCTAAAATACTTTCTTTTCGAGTGCTTATTGATAAATTCATAATTTCATGGCTGTATTTGCAAAATCATCATTCTTTGAAATCCAATGATCATGTGCCATAGATTTTAATGGACTAGAGAGTACTAGAATCGAGCTGTTGTGACTGTCAAAACTTGTATGCCATAATATGCACTGATCCTGGATAGGATAGAAGGCATTAGGGTACCACCATAGCCAAACAAGCATGTGTCCCCAATTGTGCCCGTCGTGGGACTTCTTAGAATGAACCCCTTTGAGCCTACGTTGAAAACCTTTGTTTCATCACCCTCACTACCCTACCATGAGCTTAGTACAGGATACTCTACCCTTGTCTTAGGGACTTAGTAGAGCATGACATAGTGTGTAGGGGTGACGATGAACGACAAGTGTGGGGAGGGGAAAAACCAAGAAAAGAAAGAAGATGCCGTGAAAATGAATGAAAGAAATGAAAAAAAAAATGAAAAAAAGAAAGAAGAAAGCGGCAAAAGAGAAGAAAATTGAAAAGAAAACTCTTGGGAAATTGTTGAAGTGTGGTTTTGGACTTTCAAATTTGTAGAAGGCTCAAAGTTGAAAATTATGTCTTTGTCCATTCCCATGTTGGTTAGAGTGAAGGTTTGGTCCAAAACAATGATGACATAAGGTGGTCCATATTGCTCTGCTAGGTCCTTAGGATTTTTGTATCCGTAATCTTCATTTCGAAACCCTAGCTTAGCCCATTACACTGTTTTAAATGCTGACTTGATCCTTGAGATGGGCAGTCTTTGGTTAGTGGAGTCAGTTATGCAGTCGAGCTTATGGTTTAGGTCCATTGTGCACTTAGTCATTTCATGAGGTTTTAAAATTCTTTACAAAATGCGTTTATTGATGAATATGCAAGCTGTTTGTTGCCTTACAATTTATTCTTTGCATATACTTGAGTGTGAAGCTTTTAAGCATAGCCATTTCTGAGAGAAAAATCGAGAGTATGCCTTGTGAGTTTGGATTGGACTTGTTCGAAACATGCTATCATTCACTGTATACTTAAGTTCTCCATATCTTGCTTAGTCATATGAATGTCACATGTTTATTAACCATGGAATTATCTATGCGATTTTGATTAAGTGTTTAACATGAAAGCCATGAGTTTGGAGTCTCTGAGACAACAGTTAGGGGAAGTAGAGTCATTTACTTATTTTTGTCTAGTCTTTGTCTGTTTGTATTTTTGTTTTGCTAAGGGACTAGCAAAAGCTAAGTGTGGGGTAGTTGATAAGAGCAAAAGTGTGACGATGTTATTGAATATGTGCCCCATTTTAGCCTTGTTTCTCCATTAGTTTAGTGTTTTGAGTCATTGAGTCGTTTTTAGAGTCTTGTTGAGTGTTTGGAGTGAATAAGCGGAAAAGTAAAATTCATGAAAGATCCTAGCTGGATCAGATTCCTCACTGTCGACTATTTTTGCGGTCTTTACATTTTATTTTCTCTAGAAAATTCTGATATTCTCCTGCTTGTTGTAGGAAACTTGCCTGGTTGAACTCTTGGAAACAGCATGATGGAGTCATAAATAAAGCATTAGATATTGACCAAGCATGAAGAAGGGAAATAAAGGAGAAAGACGTTTTCAGCTGGAGAATAAAGGAGAAAGACGTTTCCGCTGGAGAATAAAGGAGCAAGACGTTTTCAGCTGGGGAATAAAGGAGAAAGATGTTTCAACTGGAAATAAATAAGAAAGACGTTTCAGCTTGTTAAAGACCATTATGAGAGGAATTAAGGCCAAAGGTGACGTTTCTGTTGGAAATTAAATGCAATCCCCATCCGTCCGATGATGAAGGGTATGATCGTACAAAAGCCAAACAATGCTCCCCTATAAATAGCAACATCCAGAACATAATTTGCACACTTCCCAGCCAAGATCACTTCCCAGCTAAGATAATTCATTGCCTATCCTTCCGCCAGATCACTTCCAGCAAATAATTCATTGCTATCACTTCCGCAAGATCATTCCAAGACTACCAATTCACTCCTCAAACTCCATATCTTACAAGACGTGACCACCATCCATCCAATCAATCTACAAAGCTCTAAGCGCTGAGTCAAGGACGCTCCACACCATTGAAGAGACAAGTTCATCACCTTGTTGCTAAGCCGCTGAGGAAAGCTTCAAAGTGTAACTATGACTCTACTTATATTTTTGTTTCGGTTTTGTGTGTTTCAATTTGCGAGTTGTGTAATTGGAGACATGGAATTTTCAGAATATTTTATTAATATTTTTGAGATTTTCAGTTTATTATTGAGTTAATTTCGAGAATTCTTTATGATGCATGTTACAATCTTGTGCCTTTTACGTGTTTAGGTAATTTTCAGAGTTAGGTTAATAAGTTTTGCATGCTAGAATAATGGTGAGAGTTCTTGTGTGTTTCTTAATTTGCCAAGAGTAATTGTTATTTGTTAAGGCGCTGATTAAACAAGTAGCAATTAGTTCTAAAAGTGGTAAAATATGTTCAATGGTTAAACGATTCTGGAAATTACGTGTTAAATTCTATGTCTAATGGTTAATTTGCACGTGTGAGTTGATTCGAGGGTTAGATAATACTACTAGTTAAGAGAATTACGCTGAGTGTTTTCGAAAATTAGTAGTATTAGGCTTGGTAAGGACTTTTCCGATTCAAGCCTACATTAGAATGAATCAGATAAGTGGATTGATCCGCTGAGGCTTTTCATTTGAGCTCTTATCTAGATTTAAGTGGGCACATTTTTTGTCGCATGTTGAAATGAATTTTCTGTTTTTACACTTAGTAATTTCTGAGTGGTATTGGTTAGGTTAGGGAAGTCGATCATTGTATATAGTTTATTTGTTTTGTTTTATTTTAAGTAGATTAGAAACCAAATTCAAAACCCGCCCATTTATTCTTTTATTTGTTAATTGACTTTTTGTGTAGGTGTACCCTACAATCCCGGACTGAACGATCCCTGCTTATCCTATACTGACAATACATTTTGCAGGGTTAAATTGTGAGGCTATTTCACAAGCCATCAAACCTCCCACGCAGCGCTTGAATTTAACTTTCAGCCAGACGGTACCCATAATAAAAGTTAGTAAATACAAATAATAAACAGTAATATGCAAAATACAAGTAATTAGCAAGTAAATTGTACAAAACACAAGTTAACACAAGTGAGTAAAAAAAAAAAACATGAAAAAATTAACAAATGTTTTTTTTTTCCCTTAGTGTCACAACATTTTGTTTTGTTATAAATATGTCGATATTCGAATTAAATTCCAGCGGTAAATCAGGGACGTGCGCCCAGTATAGTGCCAAGACAAAGTCCTTTCAAATCCTTTGGCAACCTTATGAGATGGCCAGGTGGGGGAGACGAACACGAGAGGAAAATCCATTTTGGCATGAGCTACTCCCACATAGTGGTTTAGGCCATTTGCAAGCACTTCTGGATTCAAAAACGTCATGATCGTTGTCCCCTTCTAGACACCATTCCACATAGGCTATACTTACTAAGATGAAAAAAGTTCATAAGTGTGAAGACAGTTCAACAAGTGTTAATAAAGCCGCCTCAACCTTAAGGGACCTGAACTAGGTTGGTAAGGGGTTTAGCCAATATTAACAAAAGAGACTTCACCTATTCCATTCATTTACAACTTACAATTAAAACTCGTATTCAACATATAAAAAACATCCTAGTTAATTTTAAACTAAGTTTCACACATTTATACAACAATTATAAACAAAACAAGTGATTTTCAATCCCCGGCAACGGCGCCAAAAATTGATACCGCTTTAAGCAAGCGCATAATTTAACCCTGAAATGTCATTAGTATACGTAATAAATAGGGATCGTTCTATTCCGGGATTGAGGGTACACCTGTCATTGTCAAACAATTAAACAATTAAAATTAAAACAAAGTATAATATTTACAAAGACTATAACAATAATATTAGATATTTACGAAAAGGGGGTTTTGTTTTGGTTTTTCGAAAATAAAACTAAGTTAACAAAACAATAAAATGCAAAAACATAAAATACACAATGGAATGAGAGACAAAGATCAAAACCGAAACATATGAAAATTGACTCAAACCTAATATTGTTCATCTAAGTCATGAAAAGGAGTTGATTCATGTGAAACATTCGAAAGCAAATGAATTCCCATTTTTTTACTTTCAATGCTAATTAACCTAAGCGAAAGCACCTAGATAATCTCCTATCAAACATGCAATCAACCCTAGAAAGTTAGTCAATCATGTCAGTTTAACGCATTACACATAGAGAAAGGCTATAACTCAAGTGTACAACTTAGTATGGAAAAGTCCACCTAATTGCAATCCTCGTTAATTAAATTCGATCTTTGTACAAAACCGTTACTACTTTGATTCAAGTTTACACAACGAAAAGTCGATTTCATGTCTTAACCTAGCACCAATTATATCGAAACCCTAAGTGTTTGCAACCACATAAGATTAAAATACAAAAGTTATCTATACGCAAATTTAATTAAACAACCCACATAAACAACTCTCGAAGAGAACAATAATATGAATCTGAAAATTCTCAATAATCATAAAAATTCCAGAAATTAATATTGTTCAAACACATATGTCAACTAGTTCATAACTGATAGGAGCATTTTAATGCGACGTTTTAACTGCATTTCCCTACATTTTTTGCGCCATTTCTTGAAAAAATCCCTGTTTGGGAAAGTTTCCATTCTTTGATTGGGAAAGTTCCTATTGTAGAAAGTTTCCATTTTTGCCTTCATTTCTCATTTTTTCTCATTTCTCATTTCTCATTTCGAAAGTTCTATTTTCATTTTTAGTAAGTTTCTATTTTTCATTTTTAGAAACTTTCCATTTCTCAATTTTAGAAAGTTTCTATTTTTCAAATTAGGTAAGTTTCCATTTTCATACTAGTTTCTATTTTCAGGACCTCCGAGCTAAAAAGTGGAAATGAACGCACGAATGGAAAGAGGAGCTTGCGAACATCAAGACGAACGAATATGAGAGAAATCGGGCACACAATTGAGCAGATATGAAGAAATAAGCTTTCCTAGTCCAACTAGGAAACCCTGCGAAATGGAGAAGGCTTCCCGAGCAAGTTTCCAACGCAACCATGAAAAAGAAATGGAAAAATAATGTTTTTGCGTTGGAGATGAGAAGCTTGAAGTTGAAGCAACGAGGCCCAAGAACTCTATGGATTTTCGGCAAAATGGATCAAGGCCCATCAAGCCCATGGAATTAGGGTTTGTGACGCAAAAACCCTAGGTGTTGCCGTGAAAACAAAAGGAGGAGGCAAAAGTGGCGTGAAAAATCAAGGGAAGAATCAAAATTACGCAAGAGATTTTCTAGGGTGAGTTTATGGAAAGAAATCAAGAAAGACCAAATTGGCGTCTAGGTTCATTCCTAGAAACCCTAAGCATGTTTTGGCCGAAAATCAAGAAGAAAATCAGAAAATATTCAAGGAATTTCGGCAAGAATATTTAGGATCTTTGGAGTTTTATGATTGGTTGGATGATACACTAGGCTTACTTGGCAATTTCTCATTGGTGGAAGGCATGTGGAATTATTAATTTAATTCCTTGAAAAATAAACAGAAATCACGGCTTGGAGGCCAAGCATGCCGTTCCCTATATATACAAGCACCCTAGACGTCTCAAAACCACTTTACAATTCAGAAAATTCTCTCTACGCGCGGAAGCTCTCTCCATTCTCTAGTGCAACTTTTGGCGTTTTCAAGCAAGGAAGGAAGAAGCAAGCTTAGGCCGTGAGCATCATCATCCATTCCACCTTGAAGCCGTGTACTTTGAAGCTTGCTTTCGAGTTTCATTAGTTCATCATTCGAGTTATTCATCCATCTCTCCATTCACGGTGTAATTCAACCTTCTTTCTTGTAATCACTTTTGATTCTCCTTGTTTGATTTCGTTGGATGTTGTTCTAGTTAACATTGATGTTTGAACAAGGTTTATATCTGAAATTTATGATTGATTAAGGATTTTCGATTTCTATGTTGTGATTCCAAAGTTGCTTATGTGTGATTGTTCGATTGAATTTGCTTTATAGATAACTTTTTATTTTAATCTTATGTGGTTCGAAACACTTAGGGTTTTGATATAATTGGTGCTAGATTTAAGAACATGAAATCGACTTTTCGTTTTGTGTAAACTTGAATCAAAGTAGTAAAGGTTTTGGACAAAAATCGAATTCAATTGAAGAGGATTGCAATTAGGTGAACTTATTCATACTAAGTTGTGCACTTGAGTTGATAGCCTTTCTTGAACTTCTTGCGTTGAACATGTATGATTGACTAGCTTTCTAGGGTTGATTACATGTTTGATAGGATTAATCTATGTGCTTTCATTTAGATTAATTAGCATTGAAAAGTAAAATATGGGAAATCGTTTGCTTTGAATGTTTCACATGATCAACTCCTTTCACATGACTTGGAAGAACAATGTAGGTTGTATTCGAATTTAATCATGAAATCGGTTTAATCTTTGTTTCTTACATATCATTCTTGTATTTGTGTTTTTGTTTATACTTAGTTTTATTCTTTCTTTTAATTTTCGAAAACCAAAACCTAAAACCCCCCTAAATCGTAAATTGTGTTTATATTGTGTAAATTATACTTTGTTTTATTTTAATTGTTTATATTGTCCTACATTGACAGGTGTACCCTCAATCCCGGAATAGAACGATCCCTATTGCTTATACTACTAATGATATTAGGGTTAAATTATATGCTTGCTTTGAGCGTATCAATTTTTGGCGCCGTTGCCGGGGATTGAAAAATCACTTGTTGCATTGTGAATATTGTTGTTTTCGTAAATATTATATATATGTTCATATTGTGATCGAAATTTAGTAAAGTAAATACGTAGGTTGTTCATATTATTGAATACGAGTTTTATTGTGAGTTGTAAATTAAAGAGGAATAGGTGAAGTCGTGTTTATTAATATTAACCTAAACCCTTATTGGTGCTAGTTCAGGTCCCTTAAGGTTGAGGGCGGTTTTTATTAATATTCATTGAACTGTCTTCACACCTAGGACCTTTTTCATCTAAGTAAGTATAGCCTATGTGGGATGGTGTCTAGGAAGGGGACAACGTTCATAACGGGTTTTGGATCAGAAGTGCTTACAAATGGGCCTAAACCACATTGTGGGAGTAGCTCATGCCAAAATGGATTCTACCTATTGTGTTCGCCCTCCCCTACCTGGCCATTTCAGTAAGGTTGCCCAAAGGATGTAGAAGGAACTTTGTGTCTAGACAACTATACTTGGGCCGCACGTCCACTTGATTTACCACTTGGAATTTAATTCGAAATCAATGATATTTATAACAAAAGAAAATTTGTGTTACACTAAGGTATATTGGATTAAACATAGTCTTGAAAAGGGTAGCTGTTTCAGTCCCATTGCACATCGAGACTCCCTGTTCGCCGTACCTAAGTGTTGAAATAATTGTAAATAAAAGAAAAGAAAAAGAAATAATTGTATAAAATTTCGTGAATAGTAAAAATCAGGTTTTTGAAGTATAAATGTTATTATAAGTTTTTGACCATAATGGAATAGGTGAAGGACTTTGTCTTTAACATTAGTCTTGCACCCTTCTCTTTCATGTGGCGCACCTTAGTAGCATAGGTGTCTAGGTTGATTGAATACGAGAAGTGCTAGCAAAGGGTCCTCGTCCCCTGCTAAATAATGAGCTGAGCTCCGCCAAAATCGTTTCTCTACTACCTGCTCTATGTGAAAAGAGTTACAAAAATTGAGAAAGGCGACTAGTATTAAGGATCGAGCCCTTGGGCCGCACGTCTAAACCTTGTTAAGGGCTTATAATGGATTCAAACTTTCTTAACTATGCCCATACCAATTAAAATTTTTTATATGTAACATTATACTTGTGGAATTTTTGTAATTATACTTCTCTTATACTTGTAAATTCGTGAATAGTAAATCGTGAATAGTGATATTTATGTATAAATCATTAACTTGTATTTACTTCACTATACATTTACTAACTTCTCTAAATTTTAATAATGTTCAGGATTTCTATGAATGACCGAGCCTGCTAGACCTTCTACAGTTAAAGAAATTGAAGCAAGGATCGCTTGTTTGAAGAATTCTTCACTCCTTGAGTACAAAAAGCCCTCTTCTCCAACATATAAGGAATACACAGTTAACGATCAAGGGAGGAGGCTGTTTCCTTCTGAAGGGTCAGTATCACCTAGTGTTTCGTCCAACTCACTTACACCTCAGAATTCACCACCTGGTTCACCACCTCCTGAAGAAAACGTTAGAATGGCTTCCATTAGAGAACTCTCTTCATCTGTGGTTCAAGAAGGACTTCCTACAAGTATTGTGTACCCTGCACCTGCTCCAGGGAAGACGGCTGACATTTGAGTTAAGAAGTGGATTGCTTCATAGGCTTCCAACGTTCCATGGCCTCAATATGGAATGCCAACAAGCATCTTAGGGAGTTTCAATCCGTGTGTATCAACATGTTACCACAAGGAGCGGATGAGAATATCCTTAAGATGAAGGCATTTCCCTTTCTCTAGCTGACCGTGCAAAAGATTGGCTCTATGAACTGCCTCTGGACGAATTACTTCATGGAACACTATGATGAAGGCATTCTTAGAGAAGTACTTCCAGCTTCAAAGATCATCACACTCCGGAAGAAGATAAGTGGAATTAAGCAGCTCAAGATGAATCTTATTCCGCTTATTATGAGAGGTTTCATCCTTGATTGCACAATGTCCTCAACATCAGATGAAGGAAGAAACCTTGCTAACTTGTTTTATGAAGGTCTCCTACCCTTGGAACGTGATATGCTAGATGCTGCAGCTGGGGGAGCCTTTGTAGACAAGTCACCTACTGAAGGGCGAGCTATGATTGAGAATAGAGCAAAGAACGCCCAACAGTATGAGGGTGTGGGCCTCACAACTAGAAGGTGGTGAGATAGGCACTTCGGTTATTGAGGATAGATTGAATAAACTCACCCTTCTCATGGATCAAGTTGTGAGTGCCAAGGGAATATTGCAAGCTTGTGGAGTGTTCTATGCAAGGGCATGTAACTGATCAATGCCCTCAGTTATCAGAGAGTGGAGGATGGGAATCATTGAACGCCATTGGAGGTTACCAAGGAAATCATGGGGGCCCTCAACGTCCAAGATATGATCCTTACTCAAACACTTACAATCCTGGATGGAGGGACCACCCCAACTTCAAGTGGACAAACAATGAAAACACTCAGAATCCCCTTGGAGGAAATTTCCAACGTCCTCAAGGGCCACCATTTCAAGGACAATCTTTTCAAGGACCTCAAGGACCACCATTCCAAAGGCCCTACATGCAAACAACATGCTTCAGGGAGTTCAAATCAGAGCGTTAACTATGATAAGATGTTTGAAGCTCTCACTAGTTCTACTCAAGCTTTGGTTCAAGGACAACAGACCCACACCAAAGACATTGCAGATCTTAAGAACCAAATGGGCCAAGTTGTGGATTTTATGAGCAAGATTCATGAAACTGGGAAGCTCCCTAGTAACACCATACGAAATCAAAGGGTAATGTGGAGAATGCATCTTTGGTGACTACTAGGAGTGGAAGTGTTTGTGGATCACCTAAAAAGCCAAGGAGGCTCAAGTGGCCATTGAAGTTGAGAGGAACAAGAAGCTACCAAGAAGAGCCTTGAAAAAGACCCTGCAACGTCCAAAGAAGAAACTAGGACGTCTCCCTTCTAAAGCAAAACCGAAACCTAAAGGTAATGATTCTAACTTGTCTAATTCGGTTATTGCTAACCCTTCTTCGTCTTGTATGCCCTTTCCACGCAGATTTGCTAATCGAAGAAGGATGAAAGTGACCAAGCTATCTTGGAAACTTTCAAGAAGGTGCAAGTTAATTACCCCTCCTTGAGGCTATCAAGCAAGTGCCTAGGTATGCTAAGTTTTGAAAGAGCTTTGTACCTCAAGGAGAAAAAAGGTGAGAAGGAGGTAGTCAAGGTAAGTGAAACGTATCTGCCTTAATTCAGAGGAAACTACCCCACAAATGCAAAGATCCTGGAAGTTTTACTATTCCATGCACTATTGGTAACTCTAGGTTTGAGAATGCTATGTTAGACTTAGGGGCTTCTGTGAACGTCATGCCCTATTCTGTTTATGAAACCCTAGGTCTAGGTGAGCTTAAATCTAATAATGTTATCATTCAGTTAGCTGACAGGTCTAATGCATACCCTAGAGGTTTGTTGGAAGATGTTCTTGTGCAGGTTAATCATCTTTTCTTTCCAGCTGACTTCTATGTGTTGGAGATGGAAGATCCCCAGTGAGTTCAACGCCATTGCTATTGGGTCGCCCTTTCTTAAGGACGGCCAGGACCAAGATAGATGTGTATGATGGCTCTCTCACCATGGAATTTGATGGTGACGTTATTGGCTTCAACATATTTGAAGCTATGAGGTATCCTCTTGATGTTCATGATTGTTTTTCTATTGATATTCTGGACAATCTTGCACAGGAAATGTTTGATATCATGAATGAGGATACTTTGGTCACCACACTCGAGCAAGGAGTGGGATACACCAAGGATGGCGTCACACTCCATGAAGATGTGCTCAAGGAAACATGTGAGGACGAAATCATTGCTAATGTGTCCTTCCTTGAGGCATCATCCTTGTAGGTAAGTCTCCTCCACCCTTGTCCATTCAGTTATCTGCTAATAAGACTTTACCTTCAGTGGTTCAGGCACCAGAACTTGAACTTAAACCTACCAGACCACTTGAAGTATGTCTACTTAGGAGACAAGGAGACTTTACCGTGATAGTGTCCTCCTCTCTTACTTCTCCTCAAGAGGAGAGATTGGTGGAGATGTTGAAACAACACAAGACCGCCATAGGATGGACATTGGCGGATATCAAGGGAATAAGCCCTACTACTTGCGTCCATAGGATACTTCTTGAGGAGGGGACAAAACCCACTAGAGAGGCTCAACGTCGTCTCAACCCTCCTATGATGGAAGTGTGAAGAAGGAGGTCATCAAACTCCTAGATTGTGGCGTCATATACCCAATTTCAGACTCCAAATGGGTGTCCCCAGTTCAAGTTGTACCTAAGAAGTCAGGAGTGACTGTTGTGAAGAATGCAGAGAACGAATTGGTGCCCCAAAGGACAGTTACTGGCCACAGAGTTTGCATTGACTACAGGAAGCTCAACGCAACAACAAGGAAAGATCACTTTCCCTTCCATTCATTGATCAGATGCTTGAGCGTTTGGCTGGACATGATTACTACTGCTTCTTGGATGGCTACTCAGGGTACAATCAGATTGCCATAGCCAATGAAGACCAAGAGAAGACGACATTCACTTGTCCCTTTGGAACATTTGCTTATCGACGTATGCCTTTGGACTATGCAACGCCCCAGGTACCTTTCAAAGGTGTATGGTAAGTATCTTTTCAGATTATATTGAGAAAATCATAGAGGTATTCATGGATGACTTTTCTGTTTTTGGAAAAAGCTTTGATGATTGTCTTAATAATCTGGAAATTATTTTAAAGCGTTGTGTGGAAACTAACCTTGTGTTAAATTGGGAAAAATGTCATTTCATGGTTAGACAAGGTATAGTGCTAGGACATATTGTCTCTTCTAGGGGAATTGAGGTTGATAAAGCTAAGGTAGACCTTGTGCGTTACTTACCCTCTCCCACTTCTGTGAGAGAGATTCGTTCTTTTCTTGGCCATGCAGGGTTTTACAGGAGATTTATCAAGGATTTTTCCAAGATTTCGAGACCTCTATGCCAACTACTCCAAAAGGATGTGTCGTTTGTGTTTGACAAGGAGTGTCAAGAGGCCTTTGACAAGCTCAAGGAGCTATTAACGTCTGCCCCTATCATGCTACCTCCAGATTGGTCCTTGCCCTTTGAGTTGATGTGTGACGCCTCTGACTATGCAGTTGGAGCTGTTTTGGGGCAAAGGAAGGACAAACGACCTTATGCCATCTACTACGCCTCAAGGACTCTGAATGATGCACAACTGAACTACTCCACTACAGAGAAAGAGCTCCTTGCAGTTGTTTTTGCCCTTGAGAAGTTTCGTTCCTACTTACTTGGTACCAAGGTGATTATTTATACTGACCATGCAGCTTTGAAGTACTTGATGACCAAGAAGGAGGCGAAACCAAGGCTCATTAGATGGATCCTACTCTTGCAAGAGTTTGACGTTGAAATCAAGGACAAGAAGGGTAGTGAGAACGTGGTAGCTGACCACTTGAGTCGTTTGGTGCACGCAGAAGACCCTCTCCCTTTGGTGGAGACGTTTCCAGATGAACAACTCTTTGGAATCCAGGTAAGTGAACCATGGTATGCGGATATTGTGAATTACATTGTTTCTAGGAAGATTCCTGATACCATGTCACGTGCTCATAGAGATAGGCTTAAGAAAACTGTTAAGCAATATGTTTGGGATGACCCTTATCTGTGGAAATATTGCTCTGATCAATTGATTAGGAGATGTGTGCCTGAACATGAACATAATGCCATACTTTCTTTTTGCCATTCTAAAGCATGTGGAGGTCACTTTGGGTCTAAGAAAACTGCGTTTAAAGTGTTGGAATCCGGGTTCTTTTGGCCAACGTTATTTAAGGATGCATATGCATATTGTTTGACTTGTGATAGATGCCAAAGAACAGGAAATCTAAGCTCTAGAGATCAAATGCCTTTATCTAATATCATAACTGTTGAAATATTTGATGTCTGGGGTATAGATTTCATGGGACCTTTTCCTTCATCTTTTGGATTTCTCTATATCTTGCTTGCTGTGGATTATGTGTCGAAATGGGTGGAGGCAAAAGCCACTCGAACTAATGACTCTAAGGTTGTTGCAGATTTTATCAAGTCTAACATCTTTAGCAGGTTTGGCATGCCTAGAGTTCTCATTAGTGATGGTGGTTCCCACTTTTGCAATCGAACGATTGAGGCTCTCTTGAAGAATATGATGTGACACATAAGGTTTCTACACCTTATCATCCACAAAGAAGTGGGCAAGCTGAGGTCTCTAATCGTCAGATCAAGGGGATAGTGGAGAAGACTGTGAACCCCAACAGAAAGGATTGGTCCTTGCGTTTGGAGGATGCTTTGTGGGCCTACAGAACTGCATACAAAACTCCCATAGGTATGTCCCCATATCGAATTGTCTATGGCAAACCGTGCCATTTACCTGTGGAGTTAGAGCACAAAGCTTGGTGGGCTGTGAAGCAGTTTAACATGGATCTAGATGAGGCTGGGCTTCATAGGAAGCTACAATTGCAAGAGTTAGAGGAGATTAGGAATGATGCTTTCGAAAGTGCCAAGATCTACAAGGAAAAGACTAAGGCCTTCCATGATAAGATGATTCGTAGGAAGACTTTTGTTGTGGGACATAAAGTTCTTTTATTCCATTCTCGTCTTAAACTCTTTCCAGGTAAACTTCGTTCTCGTTGGATTGGACCTTTTGTTATTACTCATGTGTTTCCTCATGGAGCTGTGCAGATAAAGAGTGAACAAACAGGTAACGAGTTCAAAGTGAATGGCCATCGCCTCAAGCCATACTATGAGACGTTTGTGGAGCATGACGTGGAGGATGTACCCCTCCAAAACGCTCCACAACATGAGGATTAAATGGAGGTACAAGTCTAGGCTGAAAGACTATAAACATTAAGCGCTGTGATAGGAGCATTTTAATGCGACATTTTAACTGTTATTTCCCTATATTTTCTGCGTTATTTTCTTAATAAAACTCTGTTTAGGAAAGTTTCCATTCTTCGAATGGGAAAGTTCCTAATTGTAGAAAGTTTCCGTTTTGTAGTTTCTATTTTCCATTTTTAGAAAGTTTCCATTTTAGTTTAAGAAAGTTTCCATTTCTTATTTTAGAAAGCTTCTATTTTCAGGTTTTTGGAATAAATAAGCTGAATTGAGTTCATAAATGGAACGAGAAGCTTTATGAAGATGACATGGCAAGGAGGAAATCAAGGAAGAGTTTTTAAAAAGGAAAATATATTTTCCTTGGGTATTAAATTTGCCGTGTCATACCTAAGGAAAAATAAGGTGACAACGTGGGAATTAAAGATGATTGATTGAGGATTTCAAGGGGAGATTTTCTTGGGAGATTTTTATGGAAAGAAATATTGTTGGAGGAGTAAATTGGTGTGATTGCCAACGTGAAAATCAGAAATAATCAAGGAGATGACGCAAAGAGAGATTCAAGGGAGATATTTATGGAAGGAAAATATGTGTGCACCAAGGAAAAGCTCAAAAGGCGTCCAGATTCATCCCTAAATTCCCTAAAGGAATGTTGGCCGAAATTCATGAAGAAAATCAGAATAATTTCAAGGAAATTCGGCAATTAAATATTAGGGAGTTATTTTAGAGAATTTTGATTGGTTGGAACACATCACAAGGCTTACTTGGCATTCTATGATTGGTTGGACCACATCACAAGCTTACTTGGCGAATTATCATTGGTTGAAGCTATGTGGAAAATTCTGATTGCTTTGTGAACCCTAGCCGTGCTCCTATATATACCCACCTCTTTGACATTGAGAAGGGTTCCTCTTCCCATACAATTTACACTTTAGAAAAAAATCAGAAAATCTTCTTAGCATAGCCGTGAGTTTCTCCATCCTCTAGTCATCTCCACGAGTTCAAGCAAGGCCAAGGGAGAAGAAGCATAGCCGTGAGCATCCATCATCCATCTCCAACCTTGAAGCTTGCTTTCGAGATTCAAGAGACCACCACATCAATCGTTCATCACCATCCCCATCTCACGGTGTAATCCGATTCTCCTTTGTAACCTTTGCTTTGAATTTCGTTGGTTATGAACTAGTTGACATATGTGTTTGAACAAATATTAATTTCTGGAATTTTTATGATTAATTGAGAATTTTCAGATTCATATTATTGTGATTCGAGAGTTGCTTATGTGGGTTTGTTTAATTAAATTTGCGTTATAGATAACTTTTGTATTTTAATCTTATGTGGTTGCAAACACTTAGGGTTTCGATATAATTGGTGCTAGGTTTAAGAACATGAAATCGACTTTTCGTTTTGTGTAAACTTGAATCAAAGTAGTAAAGGTTTTGTACAAAGATCGAATTTAATTAACGAGGATTGCAATTAGGTGGACTTTTCCATACTAAGTTGTACACTTGAGTTGATAGCCTTTCTCTATGTGTAATGCGTTAAACATGACATGATTGACTAGCTTTCTAGGGTTTGATTGCATGTTTGATAGGATTAATCTAGGTGCTTTCGCTTAGGTTAATTAGCATTGAAAAGTAAAAAATGGGAATTCATTTGCTTTCGAATGTTTCACATGATGAACTCCTTTCTCATGACTTAGATGAACAATATTAGGGTTTGAGTCAATTTTAATCATATGTTTCGATTTTGATCTTTGTTCTCTCATTCCATTCGTATTTTTATGTTTTTGCATTTTAATTGTTTTGTTAACTTAGTTTTATTTTCGAAAAACCAAAAACAATATCCCCCCTTTTTCGTGTACACTGTTTATAGTTGTGAATATCTTTGTAAATATTATACTTTGTTTTAATTTTAGTTGTTTAATTGTTTGATAATGACAGGTGTACCCTCAATCCCCGGAATAGAACGATCCCTACTTATTACATACTACTAACGATATTTTCAGGGTTAAATTATGCGCTTGCTTTTTAGCTGCATCAATTATGCGCTTGCTTTATTTTATTTATTTTAGTTTTTAATTTAATAATCCTAAAACCCCCTAATTGTGTTTACTTGTATATATTTCTTTCTTTGTTTTATTTAAAATCACTTGTTTTTGTTTATAATTGTTGTATATAAATTGTGTGAAACTTAGTTTAAAATTAACTAGGATGTTTTTTATATTGTTGAATAAAAGGTTTAATTGTAAGTTGTAAATTGAATGGAATAGGTGAAGTCTCTTTTGTTAATATTGGCCTAAACCCCTTATTGGTACCTAGTTCAGGTCCCTTAAGGTTGAGGGCGGCTTTTATTAACACTTGTTGAACTGTCTTCACACTTATGAACTTTTTCATCTTAGTAAGTATAGCCTATGTGGAATGGTGTCTAGGAAGGGGACAACGTTCATGACGGGTTTTTGAATCCAGAAGTGCTTGCAAATGGGCCTAAACCACTATGTGGGAGTAGCTCATGCCAAAATGGATTTTTCCTCTCGTGATTGCCCTCCCCACCTGGCCATTTCAGTAAGGTTGCCCAAAGGATGTAAGAGGAAATTTGTGTCTAGGCGACTATACTTGGGCCGCACGTCCACTTGATTTACCGCTTGGAATTAGATTTGATATCAATAATATTATGACAAAAGAAAATATAACAAAATGTTGTGATACACTAAGGTGAAAAAAAAAAACATTGAGTAAATATTTTTCATTTTTTTTTTTTACTCACTTGTGTACCTAACTTGTGTCGTATGTACAATGTACTTGTTAATTATACTTGTATTTTGTAATTCATAGTTACTTGTTTATATATTTTCTAAATCTTTGTTAATTATAGTTACTAACTTTTTAATTTCTATTCCGTCTGGCTGAAAGACGTTAAACTCAAGCGCTGCTTGGGGAGGCAACCCAATTCAGAAGTAGCTGTGAGACTACAATCACAGATTTGCTTTCTCCTTCCCGATTTCTTTATTTTTCAATTTTCTTCTTTTGTTTTTGTTTTCGTAAATTTCTTTCCTATATGTTAATTGTTTCATTGCATGCTTATAATTGATTACATTGAGGACAATGCAATATTTAAGTGTGGGGAAGGATTTATACTTTTTTACTTTTATTTTGAGTCATATATTGGAAATACAAAAAAATCAAAAAAATTTGTCAAAATATAAATAAAAAATTATTGTTGCTTTTTATTATTGAGACTTAAGTGTATTTACTTTTGTCTTGAGTCATATATATTGAAAAATACAAAAAAATCAAAAAATGTCAAAAAAAAAAAATTCGTTGCTTTATTAGTCTTGTCTTTTTTTTTATTTTGAGTCTTAGGATGCCTTTCAACTGTCTAGGATGATTCTATATCTCTGAAATCATGATTAAAAGAGGATCACAAATTGAGATGATTTTAAAATGGTATTCTTTGGTTAATTGAGATATATGAAAAATGTATGCATGTGTAGTGGATATGGATTTCGTGACTTGGTACAGAATATGAGCATGTTAAGATGAGTTTTGATTCATAAAACCCATGTGAGATATTTGAGCCATGTCCCTTTTTCTTGGAGTGAAATGAAAAATATATTCTTATTTCTTGGCGATGTTTTGATGATCTCATTATTCTTTCATTGATTGACTGCTTGCCATAGATTAAGTTTGATGGACTAGAGAATGCTAGAATTCACTCTTGTGCTTGTTGAACGTTTATCAATACATGGCCCTGATTCTGGAAAGGATAGAGGCACCCTAGGAATTACCACCATTGCCAAATAACCTGTGTCCTTAATTGTGCCCGTCGTGGGACTCCCTAGAAACCTTTGAGCCTACATTAAGCCTTTTCTTTCATCACCTTAAAATCCTTAACCTGAACCTTAGTATATTACACCCTACCCTTTGTTCTAAGAACTTAGTGGAGCTATTTTGGACTTTATAAGGATTTGGGCATTGAAATGAAGATTGAGAAGAGGTGAAAGTTCAAGTGTGGGGTAGACTTGTCCATAAGAAAAAAAAAATGTGAAAGCCGAAAAAAATGAAAAAAAAGGAAAAAAAAATGTGTACGGCTAGAAAAGAAAAAGAAAAAATATATTATGGATTTTAGTCCCCCATACTTGGTGAGTTTGGAGTTGTTTTGAATTGAAGGCCCATTACAGAAAATTTGGCCTTTGTCCAATTCACTAGAGTTCAAGGAAGTTTAGAGTGAAGTTGGCCCAACATGAAGACATTAGGCCCTTTTACTTCTAGGATGACGTTTTATATGCCTTGGTGGATTTCTGAAGTCTCTACATTTACATGTGCTCTGCTAGGTTTTTAGGACACTTTGTTAAATCCTTACCTTTCGTTTCTTTAAACCTTGAGCCTTAGCCCCATTACAACCCTTGAGAAGACCTTCTTGATCCTTAAGATGGGACACCCTTGATGTGGAGATGAGTTACAAGAGTTGAACATATGGCTTGGGTCCATCTGTGCAAGTAGTTGGTACTTTCATGAGATCTTTAAAAGAAAAATATACATGTGCTTTCGTTTCATATATATGTGATATATTGCTATCTTTCACATATACTTGAGTGTATAAGCTTTTAAGCATTGCCTTGAATTCTGAGAGAAGAAAGAGTGGATATGCCTTGTGAGGATGAATCAACTTGTCTGAAACATGCTTACAGAACCCATCACCATTGTTACAACCAAGTCCTACTTGTGTATGTGTAAATTATGTGTTTCAATTAACTCTCGAATGCTTAAACATTGATTCTTGGTGAGTGCTAATCTTGGTGTTGTGAAAGTAAGAGATTGAGACAAAAAGTTGAAGGGCAATAGAGTCATTGTTTGTGTAGAGTCTTTAAATTTTCGTTGAGTCTTAGTTGAGTCTTTGTGATTTTGCTAAGGGACTAGCAAAAGCTAAGTGTGGGGGAATTTGATAGGAGCATTTTAATGCGACGTTTTAACTGTTATTTCCCTATATTTTCTGCGTTATTTCCTTAATAAAACTCTGTTTAGGAAAGTTTCCATTCTTCGAATGGGAAAGTTCCTAATTGTAGAAAGTTTCCGTTTTGTAGTTTCTATTTTCCATTTTTAGAAAGTTTCCATTTTAGTTTAAGAAAGTTTCCATTTCTTATTTTAGAAAGCTTCTATTTTCAGGTTTTTGGAATAAATAAGCTGAATTGAGTTCATAAATGGAACGAGAAGCTTCATGAAGATGACATGGCAAGGAGAGAATCAAGGAAGAGTTTTTTTAAAAAAGGAAAATATATTTTCCTTGGGGATTAAATTTGCCGTGTAATACTTAAGGAAAAAAAGGTGACAACGTGGGAATTAAGATGATTGATTGAGGATTTCAAGGGAGATTTTCTTGGGAGACTTTTATGGAAAGAAATATTGTTGGAGGAGTAATTGGTGTGATTGCCAACGTGAAAATCAGAAATAATCAAGGAGATGACGCAAGAGAGATTCAAGGGAGATATTTATGGAAGGAAAATATGTGTGCACCAAGGAAAAGCTCAAAAGGCGTCTAGATTCATCCCTAAATTCCCTAAAGGAATGTTGGCCGAAATTCATGAAGAAAATCAGAATAATTTCAAGGAAATTCGGCAATTAAATATTAGGGAGGTATTTTAGAGAATTATGATTGGTTGGAACACATCACAAGGCTTACTTGGCATTCTATGATTGGTTGGACCACATCACAAGCTTACTTGGCGAATTATCATTGGTTGAAGCTATGTGGAAAATTCTGATTGCTTTGTGAACCCTAGCCGTGCTCCTATATATACCCACCTCTTTGACGTTGAGAAGGGTTCCTCTCCCCCATACAATTTACACTTTAGAAAAAAATCAGAAAATCTTCTTAGCATAGCCGTGAGTTTCTCCATCCTCTAGTCATCTCCACGAGTTCAAGCAAGGCCAAGGGAGAAGAAGCATAGCCGTGAGCATCCATCATCCATCTCCAACCTTGAAGCTTGCTTTCGAGATTCAAGAGACCACCACATCAATCGTTCATCACCATCCCATCTCACGGTGTAATCCGATTCTCCTTTGTAACCTTTGCTTGAATTTCGTTGTTATGAACTAGTTGACATATGTGTTTGAACAAATATTAATTTCTGGAATTTTTATGTTAATTTGAGAATTTTCAGATTCATATTATTGTGATTCGAGAGTTGCTTATGTGGTTTGTTTAATTAAATTTGCGTTATAGATAACTTTTTATTTTAATCTTATGTGGTTGCAAACACTTAGGGTTTCGATATAATTGGTGCTAGGTTTAAGAACATGAAATCGACTTTTCGTTTTGTGTAAACTTGAATCAAAGTAGTAAAGGTTTTGTACAAAGATCGAATTTAATTAACGAGGATTGCAATTAGGTGGACTTTTCCATACTAAGTTGTACACTTGAGTTGATAGCCTTTCTCTATGTGTAATGCTTAAACATGACATGATTGACTAGCTTTCTAGGGTTTGATTGCATGTTTGATAGGATTAATCTAGGTGCTTTCGCTTAGGTTAATTAGCATTGAAAAGTAAAAAATGGGAATTCATTTGCTTTCGAATGTTTCACATGATGAACTCCTTTCTCATGACTTAGATGAACAATATTAGGGTTTGAGTCAATTTTAATCATATGTTTCGATTTTGATCTTTGTTCTCTCATTCCATTCGTATTTTATGTTTTGCATTTTAATTGTTTTGTTAACTTAGTTTTATTTCGAAAACCAAAAACAATATCCCCCCTTTTTCGTGTACACTGTTTATAGTTGTGAATTCTTTGTAAATATTATACTTTTGTTTAATTTTAGTTGTTTAATTGTTTGATAATGACAGGTGTACCCTCAATCCCCGGAATAGAACGATCCCTACTTATTACATACTACTAACGATATTTTCAGGGTTAAATTATGCGCTTGCTTTTTAGCTGCATCACGCTGCTTGGGAGGCAACCAATTCAGAAGTAGCTGTGAAGGAGTCTACACACGCAATTTGATTTCTCCTTCCCTATTTCTCCTTCTTTTCACGTTTTTTTTTTGTACTTAGTAGTTATTTTCGTATATTCTACCCTATATGCTTAATTGTTTCATTGCATGCTTATGATTGATTACATTGAGACAATGCAATATTTAAGTGTGGGGGAAGGATTTATTTTATCTTGAGTCATATATTGAAAATACAAAAATCGAAAATATCAAAAATAACAAAATTTCGTTGCTTTTATTGAGTCATTGAGTCAAGTTTTGGGTGAAATAATTTCTTCATCGTAGGCGCATCTATTAAGGTGTGATGTCTAGGTCTGGTTTAGATACGAGAAGTGCTAGCAAAGGTCTCGTCCCCTGCTAAACAAGTGAGCTGAGCTCCGCCAAATCGTTCCCTTCCTTACCTGGTCACATCCCAAAGGAGTTACGAAAGGAGAAAGGAAATAACCCTAGTCCCTAGTTAACGTTTGAGTCTTTTGTCATTTGTTTTGAGTCTAGGATGCCCTTTCAACTGTCTAGGATGATTCTATATCTCTGAAATCATGGCTAAAAGAGAATCACACAATGAGATGACTTTATATGGTATTCTTTGTTAATTGAGATATATGAAAAATGTGTGCCTTGTAGTGGATATGGATTTCGTGACTTTGGTACAGAATATGAGCATGTTAAGATGAGTTTTGATTCATAAAAACCCATGTGAGACAATTGAGCCCATGTCCCTTTTTCTTGGAGTGAAATGAAAATTATAGTCTTATTTTTTGCGATGTTTTTGATAATCTCATTATTCTTTCATTTGATTGACTACTTGCCATAGATTAAGTTTGATGGACTAGAGAATGCTAGAATTCACTCTTGTGCTTGTCGAGACGTTTTATCAATACATGCCCTGATCTGGAAAGGATAGAGGCCCCTAGGAACTACACCTTGCCATATAAACCTTGTCCCTATTTGTGCCCGTCGTGTGATAGGAGCATTTAATGCAACGTTTTAACTGCATTTCCCTACATTTTTCTGCGCCATTTCCTTGAAAAATCCTGTTTGGGAAAGTTTCCATTCTTGATTGGGAAGTTCTTTATTATAGAAAGTTTCCATTTTTGTAGTTTTCATTTCTCTTCTTCATTTCTCATTTCTCATTTTTGGAAAGTTCTATTTTTCACTTTTAGTAAGTTTCTATTTTTCATTCAGTTTCTATTTTCAGGACCTCCGAGCTAAAAAGTGGAAATGAACGCACGAATGGAAGAGGAGCATGCGAACGTTAAGGCGAACAAATATGAGAGAAAAAGGGCCACAGAAATGAGCAGAAATGAAAACAAGCTTTCCTAATCCAACTAGGAAACCCTGCGAAATGGAGGAGGAAGGCTTCCGAGCAAGTTTCCAACGCAACCATGAAAAAGAAATAAAAATAATGTGTTTTGCATTGGAAGATGAGAAGCTTAGAAAGAAGCAACTCTTTGATTTTCGGCAAAATGGATCAAGGCCCATCAAAGCCCATGACATTAGGTTGTGACGCAAAACCTAACCCTAGGATGTGTTGCCGTGAAACCAAAGGGAGAGACAAAGTGGCGTGAAAATCCAAGGAAGAAAAAAGATTACGCAAGAGATTTTCTAGGGTGGAAATTAAGGAAAGAAATCAAGAAAAGCACCAAATGGCGTCTAGATTCATTCCTAGAAACCTAAGTATATTTTGGACGAAATACAAGAAGAAAATCAGAAATATTCAAGGTATTTCGGCAAGAATATATTAGGGAATCTTCTGGAGTTTTGTGATTGGTTGGATGACACACTAGGGCTTATTGGCAATTCTCATTGGGAAGCTATGTGGAATTATTAATTTAATTCCTTGAAGAAAATCAGAAATTCACGGCTTGGAGACCAAGCATAGCCGTCCCCTATATAAACTCCACAACCCTAGACGTCTAACATCACACCCCCATTAATTCAGAAAATTCTCTCTACGCGAAAGCTCTCTCCATCCTCTAGTGCATTCAACGTTTCAAGCAAGGAAGAAGAAGAAGAAGAACCAAGCCGTGAGCATCATCATCCATTCTCCACCTTGAAGCTTGCTTTCGAGATTCAAGACTCCATACGTTTACCTTTCATCCCCATCTCCATTCACGGTGTAATTCAACCTCTTTCTTGTAATCTTGTTTGATTTCGTTGGGATTGTTCTAGTTGACATTGATGTTGAACAAGGTTTTAATTCTGAAATTTTATGATTGAATGAAGATTTCGAATTCTATGTTGTGATTCCATAGTTGCTTATGTGAGTTTGTTCGATTGAATTTGCTTTACAGAAAACTTTTATATGTTTATGTTCTTTGGTGGCCAACTTAGGATATATGCATGTAATTGGTGCTAGATTTAAGAACATGAAATCAACTTTTTTTTTTGTGTAACTTGAATCAAAGTAGTAAAGGTTTTGGACAAAAATCGAATTCAATGATGAGGATTGCAAATAGATGAACTTTTCATACTAGGTTGTGCACTTGAGTTGATAGCCTTTCTATGTGTTTCATGCGTTGAACATGTCATGATTGACTAGCTTTCTAGGGCTTGATTACATGTTTGATAGATTAGTCTATGTGCTTTCACTTAGATTAATTAGCATTGAAAAGTAAAATATGGGAAATCGTTTGCTTTCTAACGTTTCACATGATCAACTCCTTTCTCATGACTTGGAAGAACAATGTAGGGTTATTCGAATTCAATCATGAACTTAGTTTTGATCTTGTTTCTTACATTTCATTCTTGTATTGTGTTTTTGTTTATACTTAGTTTTATTCTTTCTTTTAATTTTCGAAAACCAAAACCTAAAACCCCCCTAAATTCGTGAATAGTGTTTATGTGTGATAGTATACTTTGTTTTTTTAATTGTTTAAATTGTCTTACATTGACAGGTGTACCCTCAATCCCCGGAATAGAACGATCCCTACTTGCTTATACTACTAATGATATTTCTAGGGTTAAATTATATGCTTGCTTTGAGCGTATCAATTTTTGGCGCCGTTGCCGGGGATTGAAAAATTACTTGTTGAAGTGTATTCAATTGATGTCGCTTTTGGGAGCGACCAATTAACCTGAAATGTCATTAGTAGTATAAAGTAAATAGGGATCGTTCTATTCCGGGGATTGAGGGTACACCTGTCATTATCAAACAATTAAACAATTAAAATTAAAACAAAGTATAATATTACAAAATATAACAAAATATATACATATTTACGAAATTAGGGGGATTTTTGATTTTTGATTTTCGGAAATTAAACTAAGTAAAGAAAACAATTAAAATGCAAAAACATAAAAATGCAAATGAAATGCACGAACAAAGATCAAATCGGAATTTATAATCAAGGCTAATTCAAGTTCATCATTGTTCATCATAGTCATGCAAGAGGAATTGATCATGTGAAACGTTCAAAAGCAAACAATTTCCCATATTTTACTTTCAATGCTAATTAACCTAAGTGAAAGCACCTAGATTAATTCTATCAAACATGCAATCAAACCCTAGAAAGCTAGTCAATCATGTCATGTTCAACGCATTAAGCATCTAGAAAGGCTATCAATTCAAATGTGCAACTTAGTATGAAAAAGTTCACCTAATTGCAATCTCCTTTGATTAAATTTCGGTTTTTGTACAAAACCTTTACTACTTGTTGATTCAAGAACACAAAACCAAAAAGTTGATTCATGTTCTCAAATTCGTAGCAACATTCACATAAAAACCCTAAATGTTTCGAACCATTCAAGATTATCATACAAACGATTTCTATCATGCAAATTCAATCAAACACTTACACAAAAGCAACCATAAATCACAATATATGAATCTGAAAATTAACAATTAACCATAAAATTTCAGAAATCAATACTTGTTCATACATAAGTGTCAACTAAGGCAAACCAACGAAAATTACAAAGCAAAGGTACAAGGAGAATCGGATTACACCGTGATGAAGATGAGATGGATGAAGTGATGATGTGGTCTCTTGAATTTCGAAAGCAATCTTCAAGGTGGAGGGTGGATGGTATGCACGGCTTGCTTCTTCTTCCTTGGCCTTGCTTGCACTTCGTGGTTGCCCTAGAGGATGGAGAGGAGCACGGCTAAGCTAGAGAGTTTTCTGAATTATTTCTCAAGTGTAGAACGAAAAGTTTGGAACTAGGAACTCCTTGACGTTGAGAGAAGAGAGGAATATATAGGGACGGCTTCTAGGTCTTCAAGCCGTGAATTTCTTCTTTATTTTCCATGGAATTAATCTGAAAATGCCACATAGTTTCCTCCAATGATAGCATGCCACATAAGCCCTATGAGGTGGTGCAACCAATCACAAAATTCTCTTTTAATTCCCTAGAAATATTGCCGAAATTCCTTGAGATAATTTCTGATTTTTCTTGTTTAATTTCGGCCAACTTCCTTTAGGAATTCTAGGAATGAATCTAGACCCCATTTAAGCTTTTCTTGGTCTCCACCTTTTCTCTTTCCTTAAAACTCTCTAGGAAATCTTTTTGCCGAAATCTCTTTGTTTACTTCTTGATTCACACGGCAATTCTCTCTCCTTCCTTGTATTTCTCACGGCAATCCCTAGCTTCTCTCTCTCTTTAAACGGCAAAGGCTCAAGATAACTCTTCCAAGAATATCTCATTCCAAGAAAATCTCCCTAGAAAATCTCCACCAAAATCTTCTTATTATTTCCTGATTTTCCACGTCATCTTCCTTGTTTCTCTCTAGGATTTCACGGCAAAACATCTTTAGGGCTAGGGTTTGCGTCACAAACCCTAGTTCCATGGGCCTTTGTGGGCTTTATCCAAGTAGCCGAAAATCCAACAAGTCTTGAGAGTTTTTGGGCCTCCATGCGTCACCTTTATGCCATGTCATCATCTAGAGTCTTCAAGAAGCTTCCCTCATGCCATGTACTTCATTAATTCGATCTCCATTCTTGGTTGGCTCAAGAGTCTTGTTTTGGCCAGCTTTCCTCTTTGGACAGGGTTTCCTGGTTGGACCAGGAAAACTTCTTTTCTTCATTTCTGCTCATTTGTGCTTCCCTTTGTACTTCATCTTTGCTCCCCTTGTAGTTCGCAAGCTCCTCTTTCCATTTATGAGTTCATTTCACTTTCTAGCTCGGAGGTCCTGAAAATAGAAACTAGTAAGAAAAATAGAAACTTTCCTAAAATGAAAATGGGAAACTTTCTAAAAATGACAAATAGAAACTACCGAAAATGGAAACTTACTAGAAATGATAAATAGAAACTACAAAAATAGAAACTTTCTACAAATAGGAACTTTCCCAATCAAAGAATGGAAACTTTCCTAAACAGAGTTTATTAAGGAAATAATGCAGAAAATGTAGGGAAATGCAGTTAAAACGTCGCATTAAAATGCTCCTATCAATAATTGTTGGATATATTGTTGTTTTCGTAAATACTATATATTTGTTCATATTGTGTTCGAAAATTGTTAGTTAAATACTTAGGTTGTTATTTATGTTATTGAATACGATTGTGAGTTGTAAATTAAAGAGGAATAGGTGAAGTCGTGTTTATTATATTGACCTAAACCCCTTATTGGTACCTAGTTCAGGTCCCTTAAGGTTGAGGGCGGTCTTTATTAACATTCATTGAACTGTCCTCACACCTAGGACCTTTTTCATCTAAGTAAGTATAGCCTATGTGGGATGGTGTCTAGGAAGGGGACAACGTTCATAACGGGTTTTGGATCCAGAAGTGCTTACAAATGGCCTAAACCACAATGTGGGAGTAGCTCATGCCAAAATGGATTCTGCCTCTTGTGTTCGCCCTCCCCTACCTGGCCATTTCAGTAAGGTTGCCCAAAGGATGTAGGAGGGACTTTGTGTCTAGACAACTATACTTGGGCCGCACGTCCTCTTGATTTACCACTTGGAATCTAATTCGACATCATTGATATTATAACAAACGAAAAATGTTGTATACACTAAGGTATATTGGATTAAATATAGTCTTGAAAAGGGTAGCTGTTTCAGTACCATTGCACATCGAGACTCCCTGTTCCCGTACCTAAGGTTGAAATAATTGTAAATGAAATAAAAGAAAAGAAAAGAAAATAATTGTACATGATTTTCGTGAATAGTAATCGTGAATAGTGACATTTTGTACTTCGTCTCTGTGTAAAATATGTACATTATACTTGTCTAAAATTTAAAAAAAAAAAAATATTAAAAAAAGTGAATAGTGAATAGTGACGTTTTTTGTATAAATCATTAATTTGTATTTTTTTATTGTATAGTCACTAACTTTATTTAATGGAGGTCCGTCTGGCTGAAAGACGTTAAATTCAAGCGCTGCTTGGGAGGCAACCCAATTCAGAAGTAGCTGTGAAGGAGTCTACACACGCAGATTTGATTTCTCCTTCCCTATTCTCTTTCTTTTCATGTTTTCTTTTGAATTTAGTAGTCTTTTCGTAAATCTCTACCCTATATGCTTAATGTTTCATTGCATGCTTTGATTGATTACATTGAGGACAATGCAATATTTAAGTGTGGGGGAAGGGATTTACACTTTTGTCTTGAGTCATAAAATACAAAAAAATTGAAAAATGTCAAAAATTTAAAATTTTCGTTGCTTTTGTTTTTGTTTTGAGTCTTAGGATGCCCTTTCAACTGTCTAGGATGATTCTATATCTCTGAAATTATGACTAAAAGAGGATCACAAAATTGAGATGACTTTAAAATGGTATTCTTTGGTTAATTGAGATATATGAAAAATGTGTGCCTTGTAGTGGATATGGATTTCGTGACTTTGGTACAGAATATGAGCATGTTAGATGAGTTTTGATTCATAAAACCCATGTGAGATAATTGAGCCATGTCCCTTTTTCTTGGAGTGAAATGAAAAATATATTCTTATTTTCTTGGCGATGTTTTGATGATCTCATTATTCTTTCATTTGATTGACTCTTGCCATAGATTAAGTTTGATGGACTAGAGAATGCTAGAATTCACTCTTGTGCTTGTTGAGACGTTTATCAATACATGGCCCTGATTCTGGAAAGGATAGAGGCACCTAGGAATCACCACCATTGCCAATAAACTGTGTCCCTAATTGTGCCCGTCGTGGGACTCCCTAGAAAACCCCTTTGAGCCTACATTAAGCCTTTTCTTTCATCACCCTTAAAATCTTTAACCTAAACTTAGTATAGCTATAACCCTACCCTTTGTTCTAAGAACTTAGTGGAGCTAAATTGAGACTTTACTTGAAGATTTTTGGCGTCCATAATGAAGAATGAGAAGAGGTGAAAGCTCAAGTGTGGGGGTAGACTTGTCCATAAGAGAAAATGTATGAAAAAGCCGAGAAAAGAAAGTGAAAAAGAAAAAGTGTACGGCTAGAAAACAAAAAGAAAGAAAAGATGAAATATCTATGGATTTTAGTCCCCCATACTTGGTGAGTTTGGAGTTTACTTGTTGAAGGCCCATTACAGAAAAATTTGGCCTTTGTCCAACTCATTAGTAACCAAAGGAAGTTTAGAGTGAAGTTTGGGCCCAACATGAAGACATTAGGCCCCTTTATAACACCCCCATGGGATAGTGACGTTTTTGCATACTTGGTGGATTTCTAGAAGTCTCTCTACATTTGCATGAGCTCTGCTAGGTTTTTAGACACTTTGTTAAATTCCTTACCCTTCGTTTCTTTAAACCTTGAGCCATGGCCCCATTACAACCCTTGATAAGACCTTCTTGATCCTTAAGATGGGACACCTTGATGTGGAGATGAGTTACAAGAGTTGAACCTATGGCTTGGGTCCATCTGTGCAAGTAGTTGATATCCTTCATGAGATCTTTAAAAGAAATTTATACATGTGCTTTCGTTTCTTGCAATATGTGATACACTTGCTATCTTTCACATATACTTGAGTGTATAAGCTTTTAAGCATTGCCATGATCTGAGAGAAGAAAGAGTGGATATACCTTGTGAGGATTTGAATCATACTTGTTTGAAACATGCTTAACAGAAACCATCACCATTGTTCCAACCAAGTCCTACTTGTATATATGAATTATGTGTTTTAATTAACTCTCGAATGCCTAAACATTGATTCTTGGTGAAGTGCTAATCTTGGTGTTGTGAAAGTAAGAGATTGCTGAGACAAAAGTTAAAGGGCAATAGAGTCTGTTATGTGTCAAGTCTTTAATTTTGTTGAGTCGTAGTCGTGTCTGTGTTGTGATTTTGCTAAGGGACTAGCAAAAGCTAAGTGGGGGAATTTGATAGGAGCATTTTAATGCGACGTTTTAACTGCATTTCCCTACATTTTTCTGCGCCATTTCCTTGAAAAATCCCTGTTTGGAAAGTTTCCATTCTTTGATTGGGAAAGTTCCTTATTGTAGAAAGTTTCCATTTTTGTAGTTTTCATTTCTCATTTCTCATTTCATTTCTCATTTTTGGAAAGTTTCTATTTTTCATTTTAGTAAGTTTCTATTTTCATTCTAGTTTCTATTTTCAGGACCTCCGAGCTAAAAAGTGGAAATGAACGCACGAATGGAAAGAGGAGCTTGCGAACGTTAAGGCGAACAAATATGAGAGAAAGGGCCACAGAAATGAGCAGAAATGAAGAAACAAGCTTTCCTAATCCAACTAGGAAACCCTGCGAAATGGAGGAAGGCTTCCGAGCAAGTTTCCAACGCAACCATGAAAAAGAAATGGAAAAATAATGTGTTTTGCGTTGGAAGATGAGAAGGCTTAAAGAAGAAGCAACTCTTTGGATTTTCGGCAAAATGGATCAAGGCCCATCAAAGCCCATGACATTAGGGTTTGTGACGCAAAACCCTAACCCTAGGGATGTGTTGCCGTGAAAACCAAAGGAGGGAGAAAAGTGGCGTGAAAATCAAGGAAGAATAAAAGATTACGCAAGAGATTTTCTAGGGTGGAATTAGGAAAGAAATCAAGAAAAGCACCAAATGGCGTCTAGATTCATTCCTAGAAACCCTAAGTATATTTTGGACGAAAATACAAGAAGAAAATCAGAAAATATTCAAGGTATTTCGGCAAGAATATATTAGGGAATCTTCTTGGAGTTTTGTGATTGGTTGGATGACACACTAGGGCTTATTTGGCAATTTCTCATTGGTGGAAGCTATGTGGAATTATTAATTTAATTCCTTGGAAGAAAATCAGAAATTCACGGCTTGGAGACCAAGCATAGCCGTCCCCTATATAAACTCCACAACCCTAGACGTCTAACATCACACCCCATAATTCAGAAAATTCTCTCTACGCGAAAGCTCTCTCCATCCTCTAGTGCATTCAACGTTTCAAGCAAGGAAGAAGAGAAGAAAACCAAGCCGTGAGCATCATCATCCATTCTCCACCTTGAAGCTTGCTTTCGAGATTCAAGACTCCATACGTTTTACCTTTCATCCCCATCTCCATCTCACGGTGTAATTCAACCTCTTTCTTTGTAATCTTGTTTGATTTCGTTGGATTGTTCTAGTTGACATTGATGTTTGAACAAGGTTTTAATTCTGAAATTTTATGATTGAATGAAGATTTCGAATTCTATGTTGTGATTCCATAGTTGCTTATGTGAGTTTGTTCGATTGAATTTGCTTTACAGAAAACTTTTATATGTTTATGTTCTTTGGTGGCCAACTTAGGATATATGCATGTAATTGGTGCTAGATTTAAGAACATGAAATCAACTTTTTGTTTTGTGTAACTTGAATCAAAAGTAGTAAAGGTTTTGGACAAAAATCGAATTCAATTGATGAGGATTGCAAAAGATGAACTTTTCATACTAGGTTGTGCACTTGAGTTGATAGCCTTTCTATGTGTTTCATGCGTTGAACATGTCATGATTGACTAGCTTTCTAGGCTTGATTACATGTTTGATAGGATTAGTCTATGTGCTTTCACTTAGATTAATTAGCATTGAAAAGTAAAATATGGGAAATCGTTTGCTTTCTAACGTTTCACATGATCAACTCCTTTCTCATGACTTGGAAGAACAATGTAGGGTTTATTCGAATTCAATCATGAACTTAGTTTTGATCTTTGTTTCTTACATTTCATTCTTGTATTTGTGTTTTTGTTTATACTTAGTTTTATTCTTTCTTTTAATTTTCGAAAACCAAAAACCTAAAACCCCCCTAAATTCGTGAATAGTGTTTATGTGTGAATAGTATACTTTGTTTTTATTTTAATTGTTTAAATTGTCTTACATTGACAGGTGTACCCTCAATCCCCGGAATAGAACGATCCCTACTTGCTTATACTACTAATGATATTTCTAGGTTAAATTATATGCTTGCTTTGAGCGTATCAGGACTCCCCTAGATAAACCCCTTTGAGCCTACGTTAAGCCTTTTCTTTCATCACCCTTAAAATCTTTAACCTAAACTTAGTATAGCTATAACCCTACCCTTTGTTCTAAGAACTTAGTGGAGCTAAATCTGAGACTTTACTTGAAGATTTTTGGCGTCCATAATGAAGAATAAGAAGATGTGAAAGCTCAAGTGTGGGGGTAGACTTGTCCATAAGAGAAAAATGTATGAAAAAGCCGAGAAAAAGAAAGTGAAAAAGAAAAAGTGTACGGCTAGAAAACAAAAAGAAAGAAAAAGATGAAATATCTATGGATTTTAGTCCCCCATACTTGGTGAGTTTGGAGTTTACTTTGATTTGAAGGCCCATTACAGAAAAATTTGGCCTTTGTCCAACTCATTAGTAACCAAAGGAAGTTTAGAGTGAAGTTTGGGCCCAACATGAAGACATTAGGCCCCTTTATAACACCCCCATGGGAAGTGACGTTTTTGCATACTTGGTGGATTTCTAGAAGTCTCTCTACATTTGCATGAGCTCCGCTAGGTTTTTAGGACACTTTGTTAAATTCCTTACCCTTCGTTTCTTTAAACCTTGAGCCATGGCCCCATTACAACCTTGATAAGACCTTCTTGATCCTTAAGATGGGACAGCCCTTGATGTGGAGATGAGTTACAAGAGTTGAACCTATGGCTTGGGTCCATCTGTGCAAGTAGTTGATATCCTTCATGAGATCTTTAAAAGAAATTTATACATGTGCTTTCGTTTCTTGCAATATGTGATACACTTGCTATCTTTCACATATACTTGAGTGTATAAGCTTTTAAGCATTGCCATGATCTGAGAGAAGAAAGAGTGGATATACCTTGTGAGGATTTGAATCATACTTGTTTGAAACATGCTTAACAGAAACCATCACCATTGTTCCAACCAAGTCCTACTTGTGTATATGTAACTTATGTGTTTTAATTAACTCTCGAATGCCTAAACATTGATTCTTGGTGAAGTGCTAATCTTGGTGTTGTGAAAGTAAGAGATTGCTGAGACAAAAGTTAAAGGGCAATAGAGTCTTTATGTGTAGTCTTTAATTTTTGTTGAGTCGTAGTCGTGTCTGTGTTGTGATTTTGCTAAGGGACTAGCAAAAGCTAAGTGTGGGGGAATTTGATAGGAGCATTTTAATGCGATGTTTAATTGCATTTCCCTACATTTTTCTGCGCCATTTCCTTGAAAAATCCTGTTTGGGAAAGTTTCCATTCTTTGATTGGGAAGTTCCTATTGTAGAAAGTTTCCATTTTTGCCTTCATTCTCATTTTCATTTCTCATTTCTCATTTCTCATTTCTGGAAAGTTTTTTTTCATTTTTAGTAAGTTTCTATTTTTCATTTTTAGAAACTTTCCATTTCTCAATTTTAGAAAGTTTCTATTTTTCAAATTAGGTAAGTTTCCATTTTTCATATAGTTTCTATTTTCAGGACCTCCGAGCTAAAAAGTGGAAATGAACGCACGAATGGAAAGAGGAGCTTGCGAACACAAGACGAACGAATATGAGAGAATCGGGCCACACAATTGAGCAGAAATGAAGAAATAAGCTTTCCTAGTCCAACTAGGAAACCCTGCGAAATGGAGGAAGGCTTCCCGAGCAAGTTTCCAACGCAACCATGAAAAAGAAATGGAAAAAATAATGTTTTGCGTTGGAAGATGAGAATGCTTGAAGTTGAAGCAACGAGGCCCAAGAACTCTATGGATTTTCGGCAAAATGGATCAAGGCCCAAAGGCCCATGAATTAGGGTTTGTGACGCAAAACCCTAACCCTAGATGTGTTGCCGTGAAAACCAAAGGAGGAGGCAGAAGTGGCGTGAAAAATCAAGGGAAGAATCAAAGATTACGCAAGAGATTTTCTAGGGTGAGTTTATGGAAAGAAATCAAGAAAAAGCACCAAATGGCGTCTAGGTTCATTCCTAGAAACCCTAAGCATGTTTTGGCCGAAATATCAAGAAGAAAATCAGAAAATATTCAAGGAATTTCGGCAAGAATATATTAGGGTATCTTCTTGGAGTTTTATGATTGGTTGGATGATACACTAGGGCTTACTTGGCAATTTCTCATTGGTGGAAGGCATGTGGAATTATTAATTTAATTCCTTGAGAAAATAAACAGAAAATCACGGCTTGGAGGCAAGCATTGCCGTTCCCTATATATACAAGCACCCTAGACGTCTCAAAGTACCACTTTACAATTCAGAAAATTCTCTCTACGCGCGGAAGCTCTCTCCATTCTCTAGTGCAACTTTTGGCGTTTTCAAGCAAGGAAGGAAGAAGCAAGCTTAGGCCGTGAGCATCATCCATCCACCTTGAAGCCGTGTACTTTGAAGCTTGCTTTCGAGTTTCATTAGTTCATCATTCGAGTTATTCATCCATCTCTCCATTCACGGTGTAATTCAACCTTCTTTCTTGTAATCACTTTTGATTCTACTTTGTTTGATTTCGTTGGATGTTGTTCTAGTTAACATTGATGTTTGAACAAGGTTTATAATCTGAAATTTTATGATTGATTAAGGATTTTCGATCTCTATGTTGTGATTCCAAAGTTGCTTATGTGTGATTGTTCGATTGAATTTGCTTTATAGATAACTTTTCTATTTTAATCTTATGTGGTTCGAAACACTTAGGGTTTTGATATAATTGATGCTAGGTTTAAGAACATGAAATCGACTTTTCGTTTTGTGTAAACTTGAATCAAGTAGTAAAGGTTTTGGACAAAAATCGAATTCAATTGAAGAGGATTGCAATTAGGTGAACTTATTCATACTAAGTTGTGCACTTGAGTTGATAGCCTTTCTTTGAACTTCTTGCGTTGAACATGTATGATTGACTAGCTTTCTAGGGTTGATTACATGTTTGATAGGATTAATCTATGTGCTTTCATTTAGATTAATTAGCATTGAAAAGTAAAATATGGGAAATCGTTTGCTTTAGAATGTTTCACATGATCAACTCCTTTCACATGACTTGGAAGAACAATGTAGGTTTGTATTCGAATTTAATCATGAAATCGGTTTTTAATCTTTGTTTCTTACATATCATTCTTGTATTTGTGTTTTTGTTTATACTTAGTTTTATTCTTTCTTTTAATTTTTGAAAATCAAAACCTAAAACCCCCTAAATCGTAAATTGTGTTTATATTGTGTAAATATTATACTTTGTTTTATTTTAATTGTTTATATTGTCCTACATTGACAGGTGTACCCTCAATCCCCGGAATAGAACGATCCCTATTTGCTTATACTACTAATGATGTTTAAAAGGGTTAAATTATATGCTTGCTTTGAGCGTATCAATAACCAACGAAATTCAAAGCAAAGGTTACAAAGGAGAATCGGATTACACCGTGAGATGGGGATGGTGATGAACGATTGATGTGGTGGTCTCTTGAATCTCGAAAGCAAGCTTCAAGGTTGGAGATGGATGATGGATGCTCACGGCTATGCTTCTTCTCCCTTGGCCTTGCTTGAACTCGTGGAGATGACTAGAGGATGGAGAAACTCACGGCTATGGTAAGAAGATTTTCTGATTTTTTTCTAAAGTGTAAATTGTATGGGGGCGAGGAACCCTTGACGTTGAGAAAGGGGAGTTTTATATAGGAGCATGGCTAGGGTTCACAAAGCAATCAGAATTTTCCACATAGCTTCAACCAATGATAATTCGCCAAGTAAGCTTGTGATGTGGTCCAACCAATCATAGAATGCCAAGTAAGCCTTGTGATGTGTTCCAACCAATCATAATTCTCTAAAATACCTCCCTAATATTTAATTGCCGAATTTCCTTGAAATTATTCTGATTTTCTTCATGAATTTCGGCCAACATTCCTTTTAGGGAATTTAGGGATGAATCTGGACGCCTTTTGAGCTTTTCCTTGGTGCACACATATTTTCCTTCCATAAATATCTCCCTTGAATCTCTCTTTGCGTCATCTCCTTGATTATTTCTGATTTTCATGTTGGCAATCACACCAATTTACTCCTCCAACAATATTTCTTTCCATAAAAATCTCCCAAGAAAATCTCCTTTGATTTATTCCACGTGAAATTCTCAATCAATCACCTTAATTCCCACGTTGTCACCCTGTTTTTCCTTAAGTATTACACGGCAAATTTAATCCCCAAGGAAAATATATTTTCCTTTTTTTAGAAAAACTCTTCCTTGATTCTCTCCTTGCCATGTCATCTTCATGAAGCTTCTCGTTCCATTTATGAACTCAATTCAGCTTATTTATTCCAAAAACCTGAAAATAGAAGCTTTCTAAAATAAGAAATGGAAACTTTCTTAAACTAAAATGGAAACTTTCTAAAAATGGAAAATAGAAACTACAAAACGGAAACTTTCTACAATTAGGAACTTTCCCATTCGAAGAATGGAAACTTTCCTAAACAGAGTTTTATTAAGGAAATAACGCAGAAAATATAGGGAAATAACAGTTAAAACGTCGCATTAAAATGCTCCTATCAATAAACGTCTCCTCCTCCATTCTCTAGTTCGGGTTCTACAATTTCAAGCAAGGGAGGAAGAAGGAAGAAGAAGCCGTGAGCACCCCCTCCATATTCCACCTTGAAGCCGTGAGCTTTGAAGATTGCTTCCAAGATTCAGAGTTCATCACTTCGAGTTCATCATCACCATCTCCATTCATGGTGTAATTCGACCTTCAACCTTGTAACCTCTTTCGGTTTTCCTTGTTTGAATTTGTATGATTCTGTTCTAGTTAACATAATATTTGAAACAAGATTTTAATTTCGAATTCCATGATTGAATAAATTTCAGATTCTTATTTTGTGATTCTTAAGTTGCTTATGTGAGAATGTTTAATGAAATTGCTTTACAGAAAACTTTTATATGTTTATGTTCTTTGGTGGCCAACTTAGGATATATGCAGTGAATGGTGCTAGATATTAAGACATGATTTGATGCGGCTGAAAATAGCCTCACAATTTAACCCTGCAAAATGTAGTTGTCAGTATAGGATAAGCAGGGATCGTTCAGTCCGGGGATTGTAGGGTACACCTACACAAAAAGGTCAATTAACAAATAAAAGAATAAAATGGGGGTTTTGAATTTGGTTTCTAATCTACTTAAAATAAAAACAAACAAATAAACTATATACAATGATCGACTTCCCTAACCTAGACCAATACCACTCAGAAATTACTAAGTGTAAAAACAGAAAATTCATTTCAACATGCTACAAAAATGTGCCCACTTAAATGCCTAAAAGAGCTCAAATGAAAAGCTCAGCGGATCAATCCACTTATCTATTCATTCTAATGTAGGCTTGATCGGAAAAGTCCTTACCAAGCCTAATACTATAATTTCGAAAACACTCAGCGTAATTCTCTTAACTAGTAGTATTATCTAACCTCGAATCAACTCACACGTGCAAATTAACATTAGACATAGAATTTAACACGTAATTTCCAGAATCGTTTAACCATTGAACATAGTTTTTACCACTTTTTAGAACTAATGCTACTTGTTTAACTCAGCGCCTTAACAAATAATTACTCTTGGCAAATAAGAAAACACCAAACTCTCACCATTATTCTAGCATGCAAACTTATTAACCTAACTCTGAAATTACCTAAACACGTAAAAGGGCACAAGATTGTAACATGCATCATAAAAGAATTCTCGAAATTAACTCAATAATAAACTGAAAATCTCAAAATATTAATAAAAATATTCTGAAAATTCCATGTCTCCAATTACAAACTCGCAAATTGAAACACACAAAACCGAAACAAAATTATAAGTAGAGTCATAGTTATACTTGAAGCTTTCCTCAGCGGCTTAGCAACAAGGTGATGAACTTGTCTCTGCTATGGTGGTGGAGCATCCTTGACTCAGCGCCTAAGAGCTTTGTAGATTGATGGATGGATGGTGTCACGGTCTTGTAAGATATGGAGGTTTGAGGAGTGAATTGGGCAGAGTCGGAAAAGTTTTTGGCCAGGAAGTGATAGAGGAATGATCTTGGCTGGGAAGTGATTTGGCTGGGAAGTGATGCCAATTCAGTTCTGGACGTTGCCTATTTATAGGGGAGCATTGGTTGGCTTTCCCAACTGAAACGTCTTCTTTATGGCCTTAACTCCTCTCATAATGGGGCAATTCCTTTAATTTCCAAGCTGAAACATCTTCTCTTATTTATTTTCCAGCTGAAACATCTTTTCTTTTATTCCTCAACTGAAAACGTCTTTTCTCCTTTATTCCAACTGAAAACGTCTTTCTCTATTTATTTTCCAGCTGAAACATCTTTTTCTTTTATTCCTCAACTGAAAACATCTTTTCTCCTTTATTTCCCTTCTTCATTGCTTGGTCAAATATCTTAATGCTTTATTTATGACTCCATCATTGCTGTTTCCAAGAGTTCAACCAGGCAACGTTTCCTACAACAAGCAGGAGAATATCAGAATTTTCTAGAGAAAATAAGGGAAATTAAAATGTAAAGACCGCAAAAATAGTTGACAGTTAGGAATCCTGATCCAGCTAGGATTTTTCATGAATTTTACTTTTTCCGCCTATTTCACTCCAAACATCAACAAGACTTTCAAAATGACTTAATGACTCAAAACACTAAACTAAGGGAGAAATAAGGCTAAAATGAGGGACATATTAATAATATCGTCACACTTTTTTGCTCCTATCATGATTCAACTTTTTGTTTTGTTAACTTAAAATCAAGAGTAGTAAAGGTTTTGGACAAAAATCGAGTTTAATTAAAAAGGATTGCAATTAGGTGGACTTTTTCATACTAAGTTGCACACTTGAGTTGATAGCCTTTTTATGTGTTTCATGCGTCTAACATGTTATGATTATCTAGCTTTCTAGAGCTTGAATGCATGTTTATAGGATAGTCTTTGTGCTTTCACTTAGGCTAATTAGCATTGAAAAGTAAAATATGGGAAATTATTTGCTTTGAATATTTCACATGATCAACTCTTCTCATGACTTAAGATGAACAATAATAGGGTTGAGTCGAATTTGATTATGAATTTGGTTTTGATCTTTGTTTCATATGTTCCATTCTTGTACTTGTGTTTATATATTTTATTTCTTTTAATTTTCGGAAATCAATCTAAACCCCCTTAATTCTTACCTTGTATATATTTGTGTATTATTATACTTTGTATTTTTATTAATTCTTTTTGTCTTACAATGACAGGTGTACCCTCAATCCCCGGAATAGAACGATCCCTACTCGCTTATACTACTAATGATATCTTATAGGGTTAAATTATGCGCTTACTTTTAGCGCGTCAGTAGTAAAGGTTTGTGCAAAAACCGAATTTAATTAAAGAGGATTGCAATTAGGTGGACTTTTTCATACTAAGTTGCACACTTGAGTTGATAGCCTTTCTATGTGTTTCATGCGTTAAACATGTTATGATTGTCTAGCTTTCTAGAGCTTGAATGCATGTTTGATAGGATTAATCTTTGTGCTTTCACTTAGGTTAATTAGCGTTGAAAAGTAAAATATGGGAAATTGTTTGCTTTCTAACGTTTCACATGATCAACTCCTTTCTCATGACTTAGATGAACAATATTAGGGTTGAATCGAATTTGATTGTAATTTCGGTTTTGATCTTGTTTCTTTCATTCCATTCGTGTAGTTGTGTTTTATGTTTTTATGTTTTACTTAGTTTTTTTCGAACCTCAATCCAAAAACCCCCTAATTTCGTAAATAATGTTTATACTTGTGAATATCTTTGTGAATAATTGATAGGAGCATTTTAATGCGACGTTTTAACTGCATTTCCCTACATTTTCTGCGTTATTTCCTTAATAAAACCCTGTTTAGGAAAGTTTCCATTCTTTGATTGGGAAAGTTCCTATTTGTAGAAAGTTTCTATTTTTGTAGTTTCTATTTATCATTTTAGTAAGTTTCCATTTTCAGTAGTTTCTATTTTTCATTTTTAGAAAGTTTCCCATTTTCAGTTTAGGAAAGTTGCCATTTTTCATTTTAGGAAAGTTTCTATTTTTCTACTAGTTTCTATTTTCAGGACCTCCGAGCTAGAAAGTGGAAATGAACTCATAAATGGAAAGAGGAGCTTGCGACTACAAGGGGAGCAAAGATGAAGAACAATGAGCCACAGAAATGAGCAGAAATGAAGAGAAGAAGTTTTCCTGGTCCAACCAGGAAACCCTGTGGAAAGGAGGAAAGCCACCTATGAAGTTTCCAACGTTACTATGAAAAAAAGAAATGGAAAAATAAAGTGTTGTGACGTTGGAAATGACATGGCATAGAAGTGACGCATGGAGGCCCAAAACTATCAAGACTTGTTGGATTTTCGGCTAATTGGATAAAAGCCCACAAAGCCCATGGAACTAGGGTTTGTGACGCAAACCCTAGTCCTAAAGATGTTATGCCGTGAATTTGCAAGAGAGAAACAAGGAAGAGGCGTCCAAGAAAATCAGAAATTAAAAGGAGACTTTCTAGGGCTATTTTTATGGAAATAAATCAAGGGATAAACCCTAGAAGACTCCTAGCCGTCCAAGCCAAGAGAAAAAGGAGGATTGCCGTGCAAACCCTAGGGAATTCGGCCAAGGGATAATGAAGAAAGAAACTAGGGTTTTGCCGTGGGAATAATCAGAAAATAAAAGAGATTTCGTGGAGATTTCTTAGGGAGCTTTTAAAGGAAAGAGAATATGTGTTGAACACAAAAAGCTCTAAAAGGAGTCTAGATTCATCCCCTTTAATCCCTAAATATATTGTTGCCGAAATTGGTGTATAAAATCAGAAATTATCTTTTATTTCGGCAAGAATTATTTAGGGAATTAATATTGGAATTTTGTGATTGGTTGCACCACTTCATAGGGCTTATGTGGCAAGAATTCATTGGAGGAAAATATGTGGACAAAGCAAGCAATAGCCGTGAGCTTTTCTAGGGTTTTTGACGGCATGGAGACCTAGGGGCCGTCCCCTATATATTCCTCTCTTCTCTCAACGTCAAGGAGTCCACTTTTACGTTTTACACTTTGAAGAAAATTCAGAAAACTCTCTCTAGCCTAGCCGTGTTCATCTCCATCCTCTAGGGCAACCACGAAGTGCAAGCAAGGCCAAGGAAGAAGAAGACAAGCCGTGCACATCATCCATCACCATCCTTGAAGATTGCTTTCGAAATTCAAGAGACCATTCATCACTTCATTCATCTCATCTTCATCACGGTGTAATCCGATTCTCCTTGTACCTTTGCTTTGTATTTTCGTTGGTTTTGCCTTAGTTGACACATATGTATGAACAAGTGTTGTTTTCTGAAATTTTATGATTAATTGTTAATTTTCAGATTCATATATTGTGATTTATGGTTGCTTTTGTGTGAGTGTTTGATTAAATTTGCATGATAGAAATCTTTTGTATGATAATCTTGAATGGTTCGAAACATTTAGGGTTTTTATGTGAATGTTGCTACGAATTTGAGAACATGGATCAACTTTTTGGTTTTGTGTTCTTGAATCGATAAGTAGTAAAGGTTTTGTACAAAAACCGAATTTAATCAAAGAAGATTGCAATTAGGTGGACTTTTTCATACTAAGTTGCACATTTGAGTTGATAGCCTTTCTAGGTGCTTAATGCGTTAAACATGACATGATTGACTAGCTTTCTAGGGTTTGATTGCATGTTTGATAGGATTAATCTAGGTGCTTTCGCTTAGGTTAATTAGCATTGAAAGTAAAATATGGGAAATTGTTTGCTTATGAACATTTCACATGATCAACTCCTCTTGCATGACTATGATGAACAATGATGAACTTGAATCAATTTTATCATGAGTTTCGATTTTATCTTTGTTCTTACATTCCATTTGTATTTCTATGTTTTTGCATTTTAATCATTTAGTTAACTTAGTATTTATTTTCAGCAAAAGAAAACCAAAAACAAAATCCCCCTTAATTTCGTAAATAGTGTGTATAATTGTGAATACCCTTGTGAATATTATACTTTGTTTTAATTTTAATTGTTTAATTGTTTGAAAATGACAGGTGTACCCTCAATCCCCGGAATAGAACGATCCCTATTTACTTTATACTACTAATGACATTTCAGGGTTAAATTGTGCGCTCCCAAAAGCGACATCAATAATATACTTTGTTTTAATTTTAATTGTTTAATTGGTTAACAATGACAGGTGTACCCTCAATCCCCGGAATAGAATGATCCCTATTTGCTTATACTACTAATGATATTTTCAGGGTTAAATTATGCGCTTGCTTTGAGCGTATCAATTTTTGGCGCCGTTGCCGGGGATTGAAAAATCACTTGTTATAATTGTGAATATTTGTTTTGTATATATTGTGTTCGAAAAAAAAAAAAAAAAAAGTTACTTGTTAAGTGTTTGTAATTTTCGAAACTTAGTTAATTAATTACTTAGGTTGTTATTTATATTATTGAGCACGAATTTTAATTGTGAGTTGTAAATTAAAGAGGAATAGGTGAAGTCATGTTTATTAATATTGGCCTAAACCCTTATTGGTACCTAGTTCAGGTCCTTAAGGTTGAGGGCGGCCTTTATTAACATTCATTGAACTGTCTTCACACTTAGGACTTCTTGCATCTTAGTAAGTATAGCCTATGTGGGATGGTGTCTAGGAAGGGGACGTTCATGACGGGTTCTGGATCCAGAAGTGCTTACAAATGGGCCTAAACCACTATGTGGGAGTAGCTCATGCCAAAATGGATTCTGCCTCTCGTGTTCGCCCTCCCTACCTGGCCACTTCAGTAAGGTTGCCCAAAAGATGTAGGAGGGACTTAGTGTCTAGACGACTATACTTGGGCCGCACGTCCACTTGATTTATCGCTTGGAATTATATTTGATATCAATAATATTAATAACAAAAGAAATGTTGTGATACACCAAGGTATATTGGATCAAACATAATCTTGAAAAGGGTAGCTGTTTCAGTCCCATTGCACATCAATATTCCCTGTTCCCGTACCTAAGTGTTGAAAATATTTTGAACTTTTGTGAAACTAATTGTAAATAAAAAGAAAAAAAAAGAAAAAAAAAGGGAAAAGAAAAAAAAAAAAGTTTGTTGTGACGTTTTGATAGGAGCAAAAAGTGTGACAATATTATTGAATATGTGCTCCATTTTAGCCTTGTTTTCCCTTAAGTTTAGTGTTTTGAGTCATTGAGTCGTTTTAGAGTCTTGTTGAGTGTTTGGAGTGAAATAAGCGGAAAAAGTAAAATTCATGAAAATCCTAGCTGGATCAGGATTCCTACTGTCGACTGTTTTTGCGGTCTTTACATTTTATTTTCTCTAGAAAATTCTGATATTCTCCTGCTTGTTGTAGGAAACGTTGCCTGGTTGAACTCTTGGAAACAGCAATGATGGAGTCATAAAATAAAGCATTAAGATATTTGACCAAGCAATGAAGAAGGGAATAAAGGAGAAAGGCGTTTTCAGTTGGGAATAAAGGAGAAAGACATTTTCAGTTGAAGAATAAAAAGAGAAAGATGTTTCAACTAGAAAATAAATAAGAAAGATGTTTCAACTTGGAAATTAAAGGAATTGCCCCATTATGAGAGGAGTTAAGGCCTTAAGGAGATGTTTCAGTTGGAAATTAAAGGAATTACGATGCAATCATCCGTAATGATGAAGGGTTGATCGACAAAAGCCAATGCTCCCTATAAATAGGCAACGTCCAGAACTGAATTTGCATCACTTCCCGCCATCACTTCCAGCCAAGATCACTTCCCATCAAGATAATTTTGCCTATCACTTCCTGGCCAAAACTTCCGAGACTCTGCCCAATTCACTCCTTAAACTTCCATCACTACAAGACCGTGACACCATCCATCCATCAATCTACAAAGCTCTAAGGCGCTGAGTCAAGGACGCTCCACCACCATAAGAGACAAGTTCATCACCGTGTTGCTAAGCCGCTGAGGAAAGCTTCAAAGTGTAACTATGACTCTACTTATAATTTTTGTTTCGGTTTTGTGTGTTTCAATTTGCAGTTGTGTAATTGGAGACATGGAATTTTCAGAATATTTTTATTAATATTTTTGAGATTTTCAGTTTATTATTGAGTTAATTTCGAGAATTCTTTTATGATGCATGTTACAATCTTGTGCCCTTTTATGTGTTTTGGTAATTTTCAGAGTTAGGTTCATAAGTTTGCATGCTAGAATAACGGTGAGAGTTCTTGTGTGTTTTCTTAATTTGCCAAGAGTAATTGTTATTTGTTAAGGCTGAGTTAAACAAGTAGCAATTAGTTCTAAAAAGTGGTAAAAACTATGTTCAATGGTTAAACGATTCTGGAAATTACGTGTTAAATTCTATGTGTAATGGTTAATTTGCACGTGTGAGTTGATTCGAGGGTTAGATAATACTACTAGTTAAGAGAATTACGCTGAGTGTTTTCAAAATTAGTAGTATTAGGCTTGGTAAGGACTTTTCCGATCCAACCTACATTAGAACGAATCAGATAAATGGATTGATCCGCTAGGCTTTTCATTTGGCTCTTATCTAGGCATTTAAGGTGGGCACATTTTTGTAGCATGTTGAAATGAATTTTCTGTTTTTACACTTAGTAATTTCCGAGTGGTATTGGTCTAGGTTAGGGAAGTCGATCATTGTATATAGTTTTATTTATTTCGTTTTTATTTTAAGTAGATTAGGAACCAAATTCCAAAACCCCCATTTTATTCTTTTATTTGTTAATTGACCTTTTTGTGTAGGTGTACCCTACAATCCCCGGACTGAACGATCCCTGCTTATCCTATATGACAACTACATTTTGCAGGGTTAAATTGTGAGGCTATTTCAGCCGCATCAATTTTTGGCGCCGTTGCCGGGGATTGTTAAAATCCCTTGCACTTAAAGTGTCATCGATTTTGTTGTATATAGAATGCATGCTAATTTTTGTACCACTTGTGGAATGGTGACAAATTGCGATTTCGGTTAGGCCACGCTTTAATTGTGATTTAGTTTAAGTTTTATGAGTGTTACGAAATTAAGCATGTCTTTTATCATTGTTGTACAATTTGTAGAAGTTGTTTTTTTAACCATATTGTAAATTGAATGTGTTTGATTCGGCTGAAATAGCCTCACAATTTAACCCTGCAAAATGTAGTTGTCAGTATAGGATAAGCAGGGATCGTTCAGTCCGGGGATTGTAGGGTACACCTACACAAAAAGGTCAATTAACAAATAAAAGAATAAATGGGGGTTTTTGAAATTTGGTTCCTAATCTACTTAAAATAAAAACAAAACAAATAAAACTATATACAATGATCAACTTCCCTAACCTAGATGATACGCTCAAAGCAAGCATATAATTTAACCCTAGAAATATCATTAGTAGTATAAGCAAGTAGGGATCGTTCTATTCCGGGGATTGAGGGTACACCTGTCAATGTAGGACAATATAAACAATTAAAATAAAAAAGTATAATATTTACATAATATAAACACAATTTACGATTTAGGGGAGGTTTTAGGTTTTGGTTTTCGAAAATTAAAAGAAAGAATAAAACTAAGTATAACAAAAACACAAATACAAGAATGATATGTAAGAAACAAAGATTAAACCGATTTCATGATTAAATTCGAATACAAACCTACATTGTTCCAAGTCATGTGAAAGGAGTTGATCATGTGAAACATTCGAAAGCAAACGATTTCCCATATTTTACTTTCATTGCTAATTAATCTAAGTGAAAGCACATAGACTAATCCTATCAAGCATGTAATCAAACCCTAGAAAGCTAGTTAATCATACATGTTCAACGCAAGAAGTTCAAGGAAAGGCTATCAACTCAAGTGCACAACTTAGTATGAATAAGTTCACCTAATTGCAATCCTCTTCAATTGAATTCGATTTTTGTCCAAAACCTTTACTACTTTGATTCAAGTTTACACAAAACGAAAAGTCGATTTCATGTTCTTAAATCTAGCACCATTCATATCAAAACCCTAAGTGTTTCGAACCACATAAGATTAAAATACAAAAGTTATCTATAAAGCAAACTCAATCGAACAATCACACATAAGCAACTTTGGAATCACAACATAGAATCGAAAATCCTTAATCATCATAAATTTCAGAATATAAACCTTGTTCAAACATAAACGTTAACTAGAACAACATCCAACAAATCAAACAAGGAGAATCAAAAGTGATTACAAGAAAGAAGGTTGAATTACACCGTGAATGGAGAGATGGATGAATAACTCGAATGATGAACTAAATGAAACTCGAAAGCAAGCTTCAAAGTACACGGCTTCAAGGTGGAATGGATGATGATGCTCACGGCCTAAGCTTGCTTCTTCCTTCCTTGCTTGAAAACGCCAAAAGTTGCACTAGAGAATGGAGAGAGCTTCCGCGCGTAGAGAGAATTTTCTGAATTGTAAAGTGGTTCTTGGAGACGTCTAGGGTGCTTGCATATATAGGGAACGGCAATGCTTGGCCTCCAAGCCGTGATTTTCTGATTATTTTCTCAAGGAATTAAATTAATAATTCACATGCCTTCCACCAATGAGAAATTGCCAAGTAAGCCCTAGTGTGTCATCCAACCAATCATAAAACTCCAAGGAGATACCCTAATATATTCTTGCCGAAATTCCTTGAATATTTCTGATTTTCTTCTTGATATTTCGGCCAAAACATGCTTAGGGTTTCTAGGAATGAACCTAGACGCAATTTGGTCTCTTTCTTGATTTCTTTCCTTAAACTCCACCCTAGAAAATCTCTTGCGTAATCTTTGATTCTTCCCTTGATTTTTCACGCCACTTTTGCCTCCTCCTTTTGATTTTCACGGCAATGCAACCCTAGGGTTTCCTCCATGCGTCACAAACCCTAATTCCATGGGCTTTTGATGGGCCTTGATCCATTTTGCCGAAAATCCATAGAGTTTTGGGCCTCGTTGCTTCAACTTCAAGTCTTCTCATCTTCCAACGCAAAACTCATTATTTTTCCATTTCTTTTTCATGGTTGCGTTGGAAACTTGCTCGGGAAGCCTTCCTCCATTTCGCAGGGTTTCCTAGTTGGATTAGGAAAGCTTATTTCTTCATTTCTGCTCAAATGTGTGGCCAATTCTTCTCTATTTTGTTCGTCTTGATTTCGCAAGCTCCTCTTTCCATTCGTGCGTTCATTTCCACTTTTTAGCTCGGAGGTCCTGAAAATAGAAACTAATATGAAAAATGGAAACTTACCTAATTTGAAAAATAGAAACTTTCTAAAATTGAGAAATGGAAAGTTTCTAAAATGAAAAATAGAAACTTACTAAAAATGAAAAATAGAAACTTTCCAGAAATGAGAAATGAGAAATGAGAAATGAGAAATGAGAAATGAGAAATGAAGACAAAATGGAAACTTTCTACAATAAGGAACTTTCCCAATCAAAGAATGGAAACTTTCCCAAACAGGGATTTTTCAAGGAAATGGCGCAGAAAAATGTAGGGAAATGCAGTTAAAACGTCGCATTAAAATGCTCCTATCACTAGACAATACACTTGAAATTACTAAGTGTAAAAACAGAAAATTCATTTCAACATGCTACAAAAATGTGCCCATCTTAAATGCCTAGATAAGAGCTCAAATGAAAAGCCTCAGCGGATCAATCCACTTATCTGATTCATTCTAATGTAGGCTTGGATCGGAAAAGTCCTTACCAAGCCTAATACTACTAATTTTCGAAAACACTCAGCGTAATTCTCTTAACTAGTAGTATTATCTAACCCTCGAATCAACTCACACGTGCAAATTAACCATTAGACATAGAATTTAACACGTAATTTCCAGAATCGTTTAACCATTGAACATAGTTTTTACCACTTTTTAGAACTAATTGCTACTTGTTTAACTCAGCGTCTTAACAAATAACAATTACTCTTGGCAAATTAAGCAAACACACAAGAACTCTCACCGTTATTCTAGCATGCAAACTTATGAACCTAACTCTGAAAATTACCTAAACACGTAAAAGGGCACAAGATTGTAACATGCATCATAAAAGAATTCTCGAAATTAACTCAATAATAAACTGAAAATCTCAAAAATATTAATAAAATATTCTGAAAATTCATGTCTCCAATTACACAACTCGCAAATTGAAACACACAAAACCGAAACAAAAATTATAAGTAGAGTCATAGTTACACTTTGAAGCTTTCCTCAGCGGCTTAGCAACAAGGTGATGAACTTGTCTCTACTATGGTGGTGGAGCGTCCTTGACTCAGCGCCTTAGAGCTTTGTAGATTGATGGATGGATGGTGGTCACGGTCTTGTAAGATATGGAGGTTTGAGGAGTGAATTGGGTAGTTGGAATGATCTTGGCTGGAAGTGATAGCAATGAATTATCTTGGGAAGTGATCTTGGCTGGGAAGTGATGCAAATTCAGTTCTGGACGTTGCCTATTTATAGGGGAGCATTGGTTGGCTTTCCCAACTGAAACGTCTTCTTTATGGCCTTAACTCCTCTCATAATGGGGCAATTCCTTTAATTTCCAAGCTGAAACATCTTTCTCTTATTTATTTTTCCAGCTGAAACATCTTTTCTTTTATTCCTCAACTGAAAACGTCTTTTCTCCTTTATTCCCCAACTGAAAACGTCTTTCTCTTATTTATTTTCCAGCTGAAACATCTTTTCTTTTATTCCTCAACTGAAAACATCTTTTCTCCTTTATTTCCCTTCTTCATTGCTTGGTCAAATATCTTAATGCTTTATTTTATGACTCCATCATTGCTGTTTCCAAGAGTTCAACCAGGCAACGTTTCCTACAACAAGCAGGAGAATATCAGAATTTTCTAGAGAAAATAAAGGGAAATTAAAATGTAAAGACCGCAAAAATAGTTGACAGTTAGGAATCCTGATCCAGCTAGGATTTTTCATGAATTTTACTTTTTCCGCCTATTTCACTCCAAACACTCAACAAGACTTTCAAAATGACTTAATGACTCAAAACACTAAACTAAGGGAGAAATAAGGCTAAAATGAGGCACATAATTAATAATATCGTCACACTTTTTGCTCCTATCAACTACCCCACACTTAGCTTTTGCTAGTCCCTTAGCAAAACAAAAATACAAAACAAAACAACGACTCAACAAAAAACAAGTAAATGACTCTACTTCCCTAACTGTTGTCTCAGAGACTCCAAACTCATGGCTTTCACGTTAAACACTTAATCAAAATTGCATAGATAATTCCATGGTTAATAAACTGTGACATTCATATGACTAAGCAAGATATGGAGAACTTAAGTTATACAGTGAATGATAGCATGTTTCGAACAAGTCCAATCCAAACTCACAGGGCATACTCTCGATTTTTCTCTCAGAAATGGCTATGCTTAAAAGCTTCACTCAAGTATATGCAAGAGAATAAATTGTAAGGCAACAAACAGCTTGCATATTTCATCAATAAACGCATTTTGTGAAGAATTATTAAAGACCTCATGAAATGACTAAGTGCACAAATGGACCTAAACCATAAGCTCGACTGCGTACCTGACTCCACTAACCAAAGACTGCCCATCTCAAGGATCAAGTAGCACTTAAAACAGGTTGTAATGGGGCTAAGCTAGGGTTTCGAAATGAAGATTAAGGATACAAAAATCCTAAGGACCTAGCAGAGCATATAAGGACCACCTTATGTCATCATTTTTGTAGACCAAATATCATTGTTTTGGGCCAAACCTTCACTCTAACCAACATGGGAATGGACAAAGGCATAATTTTCAACTTTGAGCCTTCTACAAATTTGAAAGTCCAAAACCACACTTCAACAATTTCCCAAGAGTTTTCTTTTCAATTTTTCTTCTCTTTTGCCGTTTTCTTTCTTTCTTTCTTTTTTTTTTTTTCATTTTCTTTTTTTTTTACGGCAATCTTCTTTCTTTTTCTTGGATTTTCCCCACCCCACACTTGTCTTTCATCGTCACCCCTACATACTATGTCATGCTCTACTAAGTCCCTAAGACAAGGGTAGAGATATCCTGTACTAAGCTCATGGTAGGGTAGTGAGGGTGATGAAACAAAGGTTTTCAACGTAGGCTCAAAGGGGTTCATTCTAAGGAGTCCCACGACGGGCACAATTGGGGACACATGCTTGTTTGGCTATGGTGGTTACCCTAATGCCTTCTATCCTATCCAGGATCAGTGCATATTATGGCATACAAGTTTTGACAGTCACAACAGCCGAGTTCTAGTACTCTCTAGTCCATTAAAATCTATGGCACATGATCATTGGATTTTCAAAGAATGATGAGGTTTTGCAAATACAGCCATGAAATTCTGAATTATCAATAAGCACTCGAAAAGAAAGTATTTTAGCTCAACAGCTCACTTAGGGTCAAATGAATCAGACTTAATCCTAGCATGCTTAATGAACCAAGTTACAATCCTATCTCAAATCTTCATACAAGCATCACAACGTCGATTAACCACAGAATTCAATTAAGTCCTATTTCGATTGTGAAAACCTTCAGCCATGAATTCAGAGACATGTTCATCCTAGACGTTAGGGCATCCTAAGACTCAAAACACAAAAAGACTCTATAAAACCAACTTTTTTTTTTTTTTTTTTAACTGAAATAAAGGTGTAAACCCACCCCACACTTAGAATCTACATTTTAATGTAGGCAAAAATATGGTATATAGACCCTAAATATGGGGGGCTACGAAAATAAGGGAAGGGTAAAATAAACAAACAAACAAACAAAGACACAAGTACAATTCAACCTAAGCAAGTGAAGGGATAGAAATGTCAAACTCTCGTTGATGGCTCCTTCACAGCTTCGTTGAAATGGGTTGCCTCCCATGCAGCGCTTAATATTTATAGTCCTTCAGCCTGGACTTTTCTCCTTGTTCACACGTGCTCATTCCTTGGGTGCCTCCTGGAGGGGTATCTCTTCCAATGTGTGCTCCACAAAGGACTCACCAGATCAAGTGTTAGTAACATATACAAGGTTAGGAATACAAACATTATGTCTTTCCTACTTTCTAAGTTACTTTACATACTTAGGTACTGGAACAGAGGATCCAATATACCTTAAGCATGTCACACAACACTTTTTTTTTTTTTTTTAGTTTATTTAAACATAGTTAATATCTCAATTGATTCCAAGTTGTAAGTCGAGCCCAATAGAAACCACTACTATTGGTGAGATACGATATAGGGATAGTCCCAGACATAAGTCTCTTTCCTTTGTTTCAGAAGGCCGAATGGCCAGATTAAGAGGTAAGTGAGAGGGAGGACTCATTTTAGTGATACTACGGAGGCTACTCCCTCATTGAGGTTTAGGCCCCTATCGGCTACTCCCACATAGTGGTTTAGGCTCATTCTATAGTATCTCTGAGATCCAATTGAACCCATCACCCAGGGTCTCAACCTAAGACACCATCCGTATGCGCCCCTTACTCAGCTGGGAAATTAACTAATGTGTTAGACCGTTCTCCAAGTGCTAATAAAGGCCGCCCTCAACCTCAAGAGACCTGAGTAAGGTACTAATGAAGGGTTTAGGCCAATATTAACAAAAGGGCCCTTGTCTACTCATACGATTTTACACACTTACAACAATTAAGTATTTAGCTAAATTCATAACCTAAGTATATTAATCTAAGTGAAACACATTCAATTTACAATATGTTAAAAAAAACAACTTCTACAAATTGTACAACAATGATAAAAGACATGCTTAATTTTGTAACACTCATAAAACTTAAACTAAATCACAATTAAAGCTTGGCCTAACCGAAATCGCAATTTGTCACCATTCCACAAGTGTAGTACAAAAATTAGCATGCATTCTATATACAACAAAATCGATGACACTTTAAGTGCAAGGGATTTTAACAATCCCCGGCAACGGCGCCAAAAATTGATGCGGCTGAAATAGCCTCACAATTTAACCCTGCAAAATGTAGTTGTCAGTATAGGATAAGCAGGGATCGTTCAGTCCGGGGATTGTAGGGTACACCTACACAAAAAGGTCAATTAACAAATAAAAGAATAAAATGGGGGTTTTGAATTTGGTTTCTAATCTACTTAAAATAAAAACAAAACAAATAAAACTATATACAATGATCGACTTCCCTAACCTAGACCAATACCACTGGAAATTACTAAGTGTAAAAACAGAAAATTCATTTCAACATGCTACAAAAATGTGCCCATCTTAAATGCCTAGATAAGAGCCTAAATGAAAAGCCTCAGCGGATCAATCCACTTATCTGATTCATTCTAATGTAGGCTTGGATCGGAAAAGTCCTTACCAAGCCTAATACTACTAATTTTCGAAAACACTCAGCGTAATTCTCTTAACTAGTAGTATTATCTAACCCTCGAATCAACTCACACGTGCAAATTAACCATTAGACATAGAATTTAACACGTAATTTCCAGAATCGTTTAACCATTGAACATAGTTTTTACCACTTTTTAGAACTAATTGCTACTTGTTTAACTCAGCGTCTTAACAAATAACAATTACTCTTGGCAAATTAAGAAACACACAAGAACTCTCACCGTTATTCTAGCATGCAAACTTATGAACCTAACTCTGAAAATTACCTAAACACGTAAAAGGGCACAAGATTGTAACATGCATCATAAAAGAATTCTCGAAATTAACTCAATAATAAACTGAAAATCTCAAAAATATTAATAAAAATATTCTGAAAATTCCATGTCTCCAATTACACAACTCGCAAATTGAAACACACAAAACCGAAACAAAAATTATAAGTAGAGTCATAGTTACACTTTGAAGCTTTCCTCAGCGGCTTAGCAACAAGGTGATGAACTTGTCTCTACTATGGTGGTGGAGCGTCCTTGACTCAGCGCCTTAGAGCTTTGTAGATTGATGGATGGATGGTGGTCACGGTCTTGTAAGATATGGAGGTTTGAGGAGTGAATTGGGCAGAGTCTGGAAGTTTTGGCCAGGAAGTGATCTTGCGGAAGTGATAGGCAATGAATTATCTTGGCTGGGAAGTGATCTTGGCTGGGAAGTGATGCAAATTCAGTTCTGGACGTTGCCTATTTATAGGGGAGCATTGGTTGGCTTTCCCAACTGAAACGTCTTCTTTATGGCCTTAACTCCTCTCATAATGGGGCAATTCCTTTAATTTCCAAGCTGAAACATTCTCTTATTTATTTTTCCAGCTGAAACATCTTTTTCTTTTATTCCTCAACTGAAAACGTCTTTTCTCCTTTATTCCCAACTGAAAATCTTTCTCTTATTTATTTTCCAGCTGAAACATCTTTTTCTTTTATTCCTCAACTGAAAACATCTTTTCTCCTTTATTTCCCTTCTTCATTGCTTGGTCAAATATCTTAATGCTTTATTTTATGACTCCATCATTGCTGTTTCCAAGAGTTCAACCAGGCAACGTTTCCTACAACAAGCAGGAGAATATCAGAATTTTCTAGAGAAAATAAAGGAAATTAAAATGTAAAGACCGCAAAAATAGTTGACAGTTAGGAATCCTGATCCAGCTAGGATTTTTCATGAATTTTACTTTTTCCGCCTATTTCACTCCAAACACTCAACAAGACTTTCAAAATGACTTAATGACTCAAAACACTAAACTAAGGGAGAAATAAGGCTAAAATGAGGCACATAATTAATAATATCGTCACACTTTTTTGCTCCTATCAGTGTTTCACTTAGATTTTTTTTTTCAGCATGTTGTAAATTGTATATTGTAAATTGTATATTGTAAATTGTGTAGAATGAGTTTTTTTTTAGCATGTTGTAAATTGTTTGTGTTTCACTTATATTAATATACTTAGGTTATGAATTTAGCTAAATACTTAATTGTTGTAAGTGTGTAAAATCGTTTGAGTAGACAAGGGTCCTTTTGTTAATATTGGCCTAAACCCTTCATTAGGACCTTACTAAGGTCTCTTGAGGTTGAGGGCGGCCTTTATTAGCACTTGGAGAACGGTCTAACACATAAGTTAATTTCCCAGCTGAGTAAGGGGCGCATACGGATGGGTGTCTTAGGTTGAGACTGATGCGCCTGAAAGCAAGCGCATAATTTAACCCTGAAATGTCATTAGTAGTACGTAATAAATAGGGATCGTTCTATTCCGGGGATTGAGGGTACACCTGTCATTGTCAAACAATTAAACAATTAAAATTAAAACAAAGTATAATATTCACAAAGATATTCACAACTATAAACATTGTACACGAAAAAGGGGATTTTGTTTTTGGTTTTTGAAAATAAAACTAAGTTAACAAAACAATTAAAATGCAAAAACATAAAAATACAAATGGAATGAGAGAACAAAGATCAAAACCGAAACATATGATTAAATTGACTCAAACCCTAATATTGTTCATCTAAGTCATGAGAAAGGAGTTGATCATGTGAAACATTGAAAGCAAATGATTCCATTTTTACTTTTCAATGCTAATTAACTAAGCGAAAGCACCTAGATTAATCCTATCAACATGCATCAACCCTAGAAAGCTAGTCAATCATGTATGTTTAACGCATTACACTAGGAAAGGCTATCAACTCATGTGCAATTAGTATGAAAAGTCACCTAATTGCATCTCGTTAATTAAATCGTCTTTGTACAAACCTTTACTATTTGATTCAGTTTATCAAACGAAAAGTCGATTTATGCTCTTAACCTAGCACAATTATATCGAAAACCCTAAGTGGTTTGCAACACATAAGATTAAAATACAAAAAGTTATCTATAACGCAATTTAATAAACAACACATAAGACTCTCGATCACAATAATATGAATCTGAAATTCTCAATAATCATAAAATTCCAGAAATTAATATTTGTTCAAACACATATGTCAACTAGTTCATAACCAACGAAATTCAAAGCAAAGGTTACAAAGGAGAATCGGATTACACCGTGAGATGGGATGGTGATGAACGATTGATGTGGGGTCTCTTGAATTCGAAGCAAGCTTCAAGGTTGAGATGGATGAGGATGCTCACGGCTTGCTTCTTTCTCTTGGCCTTGCTTGACTCGGTGGATGACTAGAGGATGGAGAACTCCGGCTATGCTAAGAGATTTCTGATTTTTTAAAGTGTATTGTATGGGAAGGAACCTGAGTTGAGAAAGGGGGAGTTTTTTATAAGGCATGCTGGGTTACAAGCATCAGATTTACCAAACTTCAACCAATGATAATTCGCCAAGTAGTTTGTGATGTGGTCCAACAATCATAGAATGCAGTAAGCCTTGTGATGTGTTCAACCATATAATTCTTTAAATCTCCCTAATATTTATTGCCGAATTTCCTTGAAATTATTCTGATTTTCTTATGAATTTCGGCCAACATTCTTTAGGGAATTTAGGGATGAATCTAGACGCTTTTTAGCTTTTCTTGGTGCCATATTTTCCTTCATAATATTCCCTTGAATCTTCTTGGCGTCATCTCCTTGATTATTTCTGATTTTCACGTTGGCAATCACACCAAATTATTCCTCCAACAATATTTCTTTCCATAAAAGTCTCCCAAAAAATCTCTCCTTGAAATCCTCAATCAATCATCTTCAATTCCCAGGTTGTCACCTTGTTTTTCCTTAAGTATTACACGGCAAATTTAATCCCCAAGGAAAATATATTTTCCTTTTTTTAAAAAAACTCTTCCTTGATTCTCTCTCCTTGCCATGTCATCTTCATGAAGCTTCTCGTTCCATTTATGAACTCAATTCAGCTTATTTATTCCAAAAACCTGAAAATAGAAGCTTTCTAAAATAAGAAATGGAAACTTTCTTAAACTAAAATGGAAACTTTCTAAAAATGGAAAATAGAAACTACAAAACGGAAACTTTCTACAATTAGGAACTTTCCCATTCGTTGAATGGAAACTTTCCTAAACAGAGTTTTATTAAGGAAATAACGCAGAAAATATAGGGAAATAACAGTTAAAACGTCGCATTAAAATGCTCCTATCAGAGACCCTGGGTGATGGGTTCAATTGGATCTCAGAGATACTATAGAATGAGCCTAAACCACTATGTGGGAGTAGCCGATAGGGTCCTAAACCTCAATGAGGGAGTAGCCTCCGTAGTATCATTAAAATGAGTCCTCCCTCTCACTTACCTCTTAATCTGGCCATCCAGCCTTCTGAAACAAAGGAAAGTGATAGGAGCGTAAAATGCGACGTTTATAATGTTTGAACCCTATATTTTGCTAAGTTATTTCCTTTATCTCGATCAATTTAACTTAGTTAGTGTTTTACAGGTAAAATGGAGTCTCAAGGTCCGAAAATGACTAAGGAAGGCACAAGTGGCGCAGAACTGAAGAGAAATGAAGAAATGGAATTCTCCCAGTTTGATTAGGAAAAGGAACACTAGTTGGAGTAGGAATCAGAAGCTGACTTGGATTCAAACTCTTAAGTCGCGGAAATTAGAAGTTCTACTTGAACAAGGAAACCCAATTCTACTCAAATAAGGAATCCTAGTGTGACAAGGAGTCCCTGTTGGATAAGGATTACTCAAGAAGGTTCCGGAAGAGTGTAGAAGAATCGCAGAAAAGAAGTTTGTATTCAACTAGGAAACCTACTTGCATATGGAGTTCTACTCGCACTAGGAGAGCTTTGGAACGTTCATGAAGTATCTAGAAGTCTCAAGAAGGTCATATGCCGTGCACATGGAAGAGGAAGCAACAAGATATTCGAATTACAAAGCAATGTGGAATTTGGACTTCTTGTTGAGTAAGGATTAGAATTTCGTGAGATTCTTGAAGGTTCTAGGGAGTTCTTGATGTTTCTACTTCAGAATAGGCGTGGAAGACATGTGAGAGGCATGTGATGCAAAGGAAAACCGAATTGGACTCTACTTGTGCCTCAAGAGTCAAATCCATTACAGATTCGGAAATCTGCCTGTGCAGATCAGTCAACTTCAACGGAGTGTCATAAATAGCTCAAAGCTCAGAAAATTATGATCTTTATATGGTTGGAAAGCTACAGATGTCTAATTTCCAGAAATTTTTACAGCTCATCAATAGCTATTTTCTAGAAGAAGTTATGGTTGTTTTAGTGGACTGAGGTCAATCCTACCGGAAATATTTTTGTGAGAAAGAAGTCCTAAATCAATTCGAACTAAGAGAAACCAAGTAGAAACGGATTGGAGAGCCTTGGGACGTCCTCCTATAAATACCTTGTGTATTAGACGTTTCAAGGTTAACAATTTTCTCCACAAATTCGATTCTCACTTGTTTGCTCTCTAGTTTCAGGTTTTCACAATCTTCAAGGAGCAAAGCCGTGCCATCACCCTCCACCAGCGTGATCTTCACTTGTTGCTGTGCTAAGGAGCTGCTTTGACCTTGGGACGTGATTAAGGGTTGTTCATATGCTCTACCATACATTAACTCACGGTTTTGTGTAATTGTTAGATGGATTTTCTGCTTTGGAATTTCTATGTGTAAACCGAATCTTTTGAGTATGCAAAACTGTTTTCAAGTATAATTTTGATGTTCTATTCAATGATTGATGTGTTTATGTGTCCTTTGTCTTGATTGATTGCCGAATGCATGGATTGATGATCTGATTTTGTGCTTCATTACATGGAACGTTCTTGTGGTTGCAAACATGGGAAGACTTGCATGTAACTTGCTAGTAATTAGGTTTATGCTTGGTAACCCTAATTCAAATAAGTAGTAAAGGCTTGCTTTGAGTCAAAAATCAGATTATGCATGTGATGATAAATTTTGACACACTTAAATTTGTGATAGGACCAAAAGTGTGACGATATTATTGAATATGTGCCCCATTTTAGCCTTGTTTCTCCCTTAAGTTTCGTGTTTGAGTCATCGAGTCATTTTAAGAGTCTTGTAGAGTGTTTGGAGTGAAATAGGCAGAAAACGCAAAATTCATGAAGAATCCTAGCTGGATCAGGATTCCTCACCGTCATGCAAATCTGTGGGCCTTAAGATAGAATTTATGGGAGTATTTTTCTGAAATTAAATTGTTTTAATTCTTTTTATTTTCTCTAAAAGAATTTAATTTTCTGCCCTTTATTAAATAGGTTGACCAAGCAATGAAGAAGGGAAATAAAGCAGAAAAGACGTTTCAGTTGAGGAATAAAAGAGAAAGATGTTTCAGCTGGAAAATAAATAAGAGAAAGACGTTTCAGCTTGGAAATTAAAAGAATTGCCCTATTATGAGAGGATTTAAGGCCATAAAGGAGACGTTTCAGCTGGAAAAGCCAACCAATGCTCCCCTATAAATAGGCAACATCCAGAACATAATTTGCATCACTTCCCAGCCAAGATCACTTCCCAGCCAAGATAATTCATTGCCTATAACTTCCTGGCCAAAAACCATTCCAAGACTGCCCAATTCACTCCTTAAACTTCCATCACCTACAAGACCGTGACACCATCCATCCATCATCTACAAGCTCTAAGGCGCTGAGTCAAGGACGCTCCACCACCATCGCAGAGACGAGTTCATACCGTGTTGCTAAGCCGCTGAGGAAAGCTTCAAAGTGTAACTATGACTCTACTTACAATTTTATTTCGGTTTTGTGCGTTTCAATTTGCGAGTTGTGTAATTGGAGACATAAATTTCAGAATATTTTATTAATATTTTTGAGATTTTCAGTTTATTATTGAGTTAATTTCGAGAATTCTTTTATGATGCATGTTACAATCTTGTGCCCTTTTACGTGTTTAGGTAATTTTCAGAGTTAGGTTAATAAGTTTGCATGCTAGAATAATGGTGAGAGTTCTTGTGTGTTTTCTTAATTTGCCAAGAGTAATTGTTATTTGTTAAGGCGCTGAGTTAAACAAGTAGCAATTAGTTCTAAAAAAGGTAAAAACTATGTTCAATGGTTAAACGATTCTGGAAATTACGTGTTAAATTCTATGTCTAATGGTTAATTTGCACGTGTGAGTTGATTCGAGGTTAGATAATACTACTAGTTAAGAGAATTACGCTGAGTGTTTTTGAAAATTAGTAGTATTAGGCTTGGTAAGGACTTTTCCGATTCAAGCCTACATTAGAATGATGCAGCTAAAAGCAAGCGCATAATTTAACCCTGAAATGTCATTAGTAGTATAATAAATAGGGATCGTTCTATTCCGGGATTGAGGGTACACCTGTCATTATCAAACAATTAAACAATTAAAATTAAAACAAAGTATAATATTTACAAAGATATAACAAAATATATACATATTTACGAAAAGGGGGATTTTGTTTTTGGTTTTCGAAAATAAAACTAAGTTAACAAAACAATTAAAATGCAAAAACATAAAAATACAAATGGAATGAGAGAACAAAGATCAAAACCGAAACATATGATTAAAATTGACTCAAACATTGTTCATCTAAGTCATGAGAAAGGAGTTGATCATGTGAAACATTCGAAAGCAAATGAATTCCCATTTTTTACTTTTCAATGCTAATTAACCTAAGCGAAAGCACCTAGATTAATTCTATCAAACATGCAATCAAACCCTAGAAAGCTAGTCAATCATGTCATGTTTAACGCATTACACATAGAGAAAGGCTATCAACTCAAGTGTACAACTTAGTATGGAAAAGTCCACCTAATTGCAATCCTCGTTAATTAAATTCGATCTTTGCACAAAACCTTTACTACTTCGATTCAAGTTTACACAAACGAAAAGTCGATTTCATGTTCTTAAACCTAGCACCAATTATATCGAAAACCCTAAGTGTTTGCAACCACATAAGATTAAAATACAAAAGTTATCTATAACGCAAATTTAATTAAACAAACCCACATAAGCAACTCTCGAAAAACAATAATATGAATCTGAAAATTCTCAATTAATCATAAAAATTCCAGAAATTAATATTTGTTCAAACACATATGTCAACTAGTTCATAACCAACGAAATTCAAAGCAAAGGTTACAAAGGAGAATCGGATTACACCGTGAGATGGAGATGGTTGAACGATTGATGTGTGGTCTCTTGAATCTCGAAAGCAAGCTTCAAGGTGGAGATGGATGATGGATGCTCACGGCTATGCTTCTTCTCCCTTGGCCTTGCTTGAACTCGTGGAGATGACTAGAGGATGGAGAGAGGAGAGGAAACTCACGGCAACAAGAGCAAAATTTCTGATTTTTCTAAAGTGTAAATTGAAGGAGAGGAACCCTTCTCAACGTCAAAGAGGTGGGTATATATAGGAGCACGGCTAGGGTTCACAAAGCAATCAGAAATTTCCACATAGCTTCCACCAATAGGAATTCGCCAAGTAAGCTTTGTGATGTGGTCCAACCAATCATAGAATGCCAAGTAAGCCTTGTGATGTGTTCCAACCAATCATAATTCTCTAAAATACCTCCCTAATATTTAATTGCCGAATTTCCTTGAAATTATTCTTTTCTTCATGAATTTCGGCCAACATTCCTTTAGGGAAGATGAATCTGGAGCGCCTTTTGAGTTTTCCTTGGTGCACACATATTTTCCTCTCCATAAATATCTCCCTTGAATCTCTTTTGCGTCATCTCCTTGATTATTTCTGATTTTCATGTTGGCAATCACACCAATTTACTCCTCCAACAATATTTCTTTCCATAAAAATCTCCCAAGAAAATCTCCTTTGATTTATTCACGTGAAATTCTCAATCAATCACCTTAATTCCCACGTTGTCACCTTGTTTTTCCTTAAGTATTACTCGGCAAATTTAATCCCCAAGGAAAATATATTTTCCTTTTTTTAAAAAAACTCTTCCTTGATTCTCTCCTTGCCATGTCATCTTCATGAAGCTTCTCGTTCCATTTATGAACTCAATTCAGCTTATTTATTCCAAAAACCTGAAAATAGAAGCTTTCTAAAATAAGGAATGGAAACTTTCTTAAACTAAAATGGAAACTTTCTAAAAATAGAAAATAGAAACTACAAAACGGAAACTTTCTACAATTAGGAACTTTCCCATTCGAAGAATGGAAACTTCCTAAACAGAGTTTTATTAAGGAAATAACGCAGAAAATATAGGGAATAACAGTTAAAACGTCGCATTAAAATGCTCCTATCATAGAATGAATCAGATAAGTGGATTGATCCGCTGAGGCTTTTCATTTGAGCTCTTATCTAGGCATTAAAGATGGGCACATTTTTGTAGCATGTTGAAATGAATTTTCTGTTTTTACACTTAGTAATTTTCGAGTGGTATTGGTCTAGGTTAGGGAAGTCGATCATTGTATAGTTTTATTTGTTTCGTTTTTATTTTAAGTAGAATAGGAACCAAAATTCAAAACCCCCATTTTATTCTTTTATTTGTTAATTGACCTTTTTGTGTAGGTGTACCTACAATCCCGGTGATGTCGCTTTTATCGAGCGACCAATTTAACCCTGAAATGTCATTAGTAGTATAATAAATAGGGATCGTTCTATTCCGGGGATTGAGGGTACACCTGTCATTGTCAAACAATTAAACAATTAAAATTAAAACAAAGTATAATATTTACAAAAATATAGACATATTTACGAAAAGGGGGGTTTTTGGTTTTTGGTTTTTATTTCGAAAATAAAATCTAAGTTACTAAAATAATTAAAATGCAAAAACATAAAAATACAAATGGAATGCAAGAACAAAGATCAAAGTCGAAACTCATGATTAAAATTGATTCAAGTTCATCATTGTTCATCATAGTCATGCAAGAGGAGTTGATCATGTGAAACGTTCAAAAGCAAACAATTTCCCATATTTTACTTTCAATGCTAATTAACCTAAGCGAAAGCACCTAGATTAATCTATCAAACATGCAATCAAACCCTAGAAAGCTAGTCAATCATGTCATGTTTAACGCATTAAGCACCTAGAAAGGCTATCAACTCAAATGTGCAACTTAGTATGAAAAAGTCCACCTAATTGCAATCTTCTTTGATTAAATTCGGTTTTTGTACAAAACCTTTACTACTTATCGATTCAAGAACACAAAACCAAAAAGTTGATTCATGTTCTCAAATTCGTAGCAACAATCACATAAAACCCTAAATGCGAACCATTCAAGATAAATACAAAAGATTTCTATCATGCAAATTTAATCAAACACTCACACAAAAGCAACCATAAATCGCAATATATGAATCTGAAAATTAACAATTCATCATAAAATTTCAGAAAACAATACTTGTTCATACATATGTGTCAACTAAGGCAAAACCAACGAAAATACAAAGCAAAGGTACAAGGAGAATCGGATTACACCGTGATGAAGATGAGATGAATGAAGTGATGATGTGGTCTCTTGAATTTCGAAAGCAATCTTCAAGGTGGAGGGTGGATGGTGTGCACGGCTTGTCTTCTTCTTCCTTGGCCTTGCTTGCACTTCGTGGTTGCCCTAGAGGATGGAGAGAGCACGGCTAGCTAGAGAGTTTTCTGATTTTTTCTCAAAGTAAACGTAAAGAATGGAATGGAACTCCAAACGTTGAGAAGAGGAGTTATATAGGGGACGGCCCTTCTCTCCAAGCCGTGAAACCTATGGAATTAATCTGAAAATTCCACATAATTTCCTCCAATCTTGCCAATAAGCCCTATGAGGTGGTCAACCAATCACAAAATTCCATTTAATTCCCTAAATTCTTGCCGAAATTCCCTTGATATAATTCTGATTTTTAGTTCAATTCGGCCAAACTTCCTTTAGGAATTAAGGAATGTATCTAGACTTCTTTTGAGCTTTTCTTGGTCTCCACCTTTTCTCTTTCCTTATTTCTCCTTGAATATCCTTGCCGAATTCTCTAGGGTTTTCTTTTAATTCACGGCAATTCCTTCTTTTCCTCTTGGCTTGGACGGCTAGTCTTCTAGGGTTATCTTCAAGTGATTTTTTCCATAAAAATAGCCCTAGAAAATCTCCCGAAATCTCTTTTATTTCTGATTTTCGCCTCTCCTTGTTTCTCTCTTGCATTCACGGCAAACTCTTAGGGCTAGGGTTTGCGTCACAAACCCTAATGTCATGGGCTTTGATGGGCCTTTATCCAATTTGCCGAAAATCCAAAGAGTTCTTGGGCCTCGTTGCTTCATCTTCAAGCCTTCTCATTTCCAACGCAAACACATTATTTTCCATTTCTTTTTCATGGTTGCGTTGGAAACTTGCTAGGGAAGCTTCCTCCTTTTCGCAGGGTTTCCTGGTTGGACCAGGAAACTTCTTCTTCATTTCTGCTCATTTCTGTGGCTCATTGTTCTTCATTTGCTCCCCTTGAGTTCGCAAGCTCTCTCTTTGTGAGTTCATTTCCACTTTCTAGCTCGGAGGTCCTGAAAATAGAAACTAGTAAAAAATAGAAACTTTCCTAAAATGAAAAATGGCAACTTTCCTAAACTGAAAATGGGAAACTTTCTAAAAATGAAAAATAGAAACTACGAAAATGGAAACTTACTAAAAATGATAAATAGAAACTACAAAAATAGAAACTTTCTACAAATAGGAACTTTCCCAATCAAAGAATGGAAACTTTCCTAAACAGGGTTTTATTAAGGAAATAACGCAGAAAATGTAGGGAAAGCAGTAAAACGTCGCATTAAAATGCTCCTATCAAATTCCCCCACACTTAGCTTTTGCTAGTCCCTTAGCAAAATCACACTAAGACACACTAAGACTCAACGAAAATTAAAGACTTACAAACAAAGACTCTATGCCCTTCAACTTTTGTCTCAGCAATCTCTTACTTTCACAACACCAAGATTAGCACTTCACCAAGAATCAATGTTTAGGCATTCGAGAGTTAATTAAAACACATAATACATACACAAGTAGGACTTGGTTGAACAATGGTGATGGTTTCTGTTAAGCATGTTTCAAACAAGTTGATTCAAATCCTCACAAGTATATCCACTCTTTCTTCTCTCAGATCATGGCAATGCTTAAAAGCTTATACACTCAAGTATATGTGAAAGATAGCAAGTATATCACATAATGTAAGAAACGAAAGCACATGTATAATTTTCTTTAAAGATCTCATGAAGGATACCAACTACTTGCACAGATGGACCCAAGCCATAGGTTCAACTCTTGTAACTCATCTCCACATCAAGGGCTGTCCCATCTTAAGGATCAAGAAGGTCTTTCAAGGTTGTAATGGGCCAAGGCTCAAGGTTTAAGAAATGAAGGTAAGGATTTATCAAAGTGTCCTAAAAACCTAGCAGAGCATATGTAATGTAGAGACCTCAAGAAATCCACCAAGGCATTGCAAAAACGTCACTTCCCTAGAGGTAACATAAAAGGGGCCTAATGTCTTCATGTTGGGCCCAATCTTCATTGTAAACTTCCCTGAACTATAGTGAATGGACAAAGGCCAAATTTTTCTTAGTAGGCCTTCATTTCAAAGTAAACTCCAAAATCACTAAGTATGGGGACTAAAATCCATAAAATTTTCTTTCTTTTCTAGCCGTACATTTTTTTTTTTCTTTTTTTCACGGCTTTCACATATTTTTCTTTATGGACAAGTCTACCCCCACACTTGAACTTTCACCTCTTCTCAATTTTCATCCTTAGCACCAAACCCATGTAGTATGTCTCAAAAGATAGCTCCACTAAGTTCTTAGAACAAAGGTAGGGTTTAACTATACTAAGCTTCATGGTTAAGGTTTTAAGGGTGATGAATGAAAAGGCTTAATGTAGGCTCAAAGGGGCTTATCTAGGGGAGTCCCACGACGGGCACAATTGGGACACAAGTTTATTGGCAATGGTGGTAATTCCTAGGTGCCTCTATCCCTTCCAGAATCAGGGCCATGTATTGAATAACGTCTCAACAAGCACAAGAGTGAATTCTAGCATTCTCTAGTCCATCAAACTTAATCTATGGCAAGCAGTCAATCAAATGAAAGAATAATGAGATCATCAAAACATCGCCAAGAAAATAAGAATATATTTTCATTTCACTCCAAGAAAAAGGGACATGGCTCAATTATCTCACATGGGTTTTATGAATCAAAACTCATCTTAACATGCTCATATTCTGTACCAAAGTTTCGAAATCCATATCCACTACAAGGCACATATTTTTCATATATCTCAATTAACCAAAGAATACCATGTTTAAATCATCTCAATTTTGTGATCCTCTTTTAGTCATGATTTCAGAGATATAGAATCATCCTAGACAGTTGAAAGGGCATCCTAAGACTCAAAACAAAAACAAAAGCAACGAAAATTTTTAAATTTTTGACATTTTTCAATTTTTTTGTATTTTTCAATATATGACTCAAGATAAAAGTGTAAATCCCTTCCCCCACACTTAAATATTGCATTGTCCTCAATGTAATCAAAAAAGCATGCAATGAAACACTTAAGCATATAGGGATGAAATTTACGAAAATTACTAAATTCAAAAAGCAAAAACGAAAAATAAAAGATAAGGATAAAGAAAGCAAATCTGATTTGCATGGGTTGCCTCCCAAGTAGCGCTTGGTTTTAACGTCTTCTCAGCCTAGACGTGGTTTCCTCTTCTCCTCAGTTGGTGGAACCTTCAAAGCCTCCCTTTGGGTTTGGAATTGTGTTGCTCGGAAGCTTACCACTCTCATGAAACTTGGTCATGAAGTCCACCACTTGTCCCATTTGCTTCTTGAGCTCTGCAATGTCCTTGGCATTGGTCTGTTGTCCTTGAAGCAAAGTCTGTGTGGCACTAGTCAATGCCTGAGTAGAATTAGTCAATGCCTCTATCGTCTTATCATAGTGAGAATTGGATTCCCTACATTGTGTTGAGGAGGCATGTAAGGTCTTTGATAGGGAGGTCCTTGAGGACGTTGGAAACTGCCACCAAGAGGGTTCTGAACATTTTCATTGTTGGTCCACTTGAAGTTGGGGTGGTCCCTCCATCCAGGGTTATAGGTATTCGAATATGGATCATACCTTGGACGTGGGGGACCCCCTTGGTTCCCTTGATAGCCTCCTATAGCATTCACAGACTCCCAACCACCATTCTCACTCAGTTGAGGACATTGATCCGTAGGATGTCCTTGAGTAAAGCATACCCCACAAGCAGAGGGTCCTCCATGGCCTTGAGTAGTCGCCACCTTGTTCACAAGAAGGGTGAGTTTGCTCAATTGATCCGCAATGGCAGGACTAGTGCTCACCTCATTTACCCTACGAGTGGGTTGTCTCACACCCTCATACTGTTGGGAGTTTAGGGCACGATTAGCTATAAGTTCCTCCCAACCGCAGGTGACTTATCCACAAAAGCTCCACCAGCTGCAGCATCCAACATTTGCCTTTCCAAGGGTAAGAGTCCTTCGTAGAAACATGTAAGTAGGGTCTCATCCTTCATCTGATGTTGAGGACATTGTGCAAGTAAGGAATTGAACCTCTCATAGTAGGCAGCATAGGACTCATCATGGCTTGCTCTATTCCACTAAGCTTCTTCCTAAGTGTGATGACCTTTGAAGCTGGGAAGTATTTCTCCAAGAAGGCCTTTCTCATTGTTTCCCATGATGTGATACGACCTGCAGGAAGCTCATATAGCCAATCCTTGGCTCTATCAGCTAGAGAGAATGGAAATGCTCTCATCTTAAGAAGGTTTTCATCCGCCTTGTGGTTGCATGTTTGCACAAACAGATTGGAATTCTCGTACGTGCTTGTTAGCATCCTCCATATTAAGCCATGGAAGATAGGGAGCTTGTGCAACAATCCACTCTTAAGCTCGAACTCTGCTGTCTTCCAGCTGCAGGGGCAGGGTATACTATGCCTGTAGGGGTCCTCCTTCAACAGTTGCGGTGGAGAGTTCCCTAATAGATGCCATTCTCTCTTCTTCGACTTCTTCAGGTGGTGGTGAAGGTGGTGTAGAGTTGGACGAAATCACAGGTGAAGGTGAACGTGAAGGAGGAGATGGACTTGGTGTAGGTGATGTAGACTCCTCAGAAAAGTAATCCGCTTCCCTTGCTCGTTAAATGTGTACTCTTTGTATGTTGAAGGGAAGGGCTTGTGCTCAAGGAGTGAAGGACCCTTCAAACGAGCGAGCCTTGCTTCAATTTCCTTTAGTGTAGAGGTCTAAAAGGCTCGGTCATTCATAGGAATCCTGAACATCATAAATTCAAAGAAGTTAGCAAAGTATAAAGTGAGTTAATTACAAATTAGTGATTATACATCAACTTACTATTCACGAGTCACTATTCACAAGTTACTATTCACGACTTTACTATTTATGATTTATACAAGTATAAATAGAGTATAAATTAAAACTATCCACAATCTTTTCACAAATAAACCACGTAAGAAGTTTATACAAGTATAAAATGTACAAAACAACACAATTTACAAGTGGAGGTTATGTTCAAGTATCTTATTATCTTTACAAAATAAAGTTAATATCTCAATTGATTACAAGTTGTAAGTCGAGCCCAATAGAAACCACTACTATTGGTGAGATACGATCTAGGGATAGTCGCCTAGACATAAGTCGCTTTCCTTTGTTTCAGAAGGCTAGATGGCCAGATTAAGAGGTAAGTGAGAGGGAGGACTCATTTTGGTGACACTACGGAGGCTACTCCCTCATTGAGGTTTAGGCCCCTATTGGCTACTCCCACATTGTGGTTTACGCACAGTCTATAGTATCTCTGAGATCCAATTTGAACCCATCACCCAGGGTCTCAACCTAAGACACCACCTATATGCCCCTTACTCAGCTTGAAAAGAACTCATGTGTTAGACAGTTCTCCAAATGTTAATAAAAGCCGCCCTCAACTCAAAGACCTTAGAAAGGCACTAATGAAGGGTTAAGGCCAATATTAACAAAAGGGCCCTTATCTACTCATACGATTTTACACACTTATAACAATCAAGAATTTAACAATATTTACAATTAATTCTTTAATTTCTTTGTTTAACAAGATTAGACACATTTACAAAACTTTCAACAAACAAACGTCACACTTTTACACTTCTTTTTTTTTTTTTTTTTTTTTTTTACGAAATACTTACAAATATATGTTTTTCTTCCTTTTCTTTACAATTATTTTCAACACTTAGGTACGGGAACAGGGAGTCTCGATGTGCAATGGGACTGAAACAGCTACCCTTTTCAAGACTATGTTTAATCCAATATACCTTAGTGAATCACAATATTTTCATTTGTTATATATACATTGATTTCAAATTCAATTCCAAGCGGTAAATCAAGAGGACGTGCGGCCCAAGTATAGTCGTCTAGACACAAAGTCCCTCCTACATCCTTTGGGCAACCTTACTGAAATGGCCAGGTAGGGGAGGGCGACACGAGAGGTAGAATCCATTTTGGCATGAGCTACTCCCACATTTGGTTTAGGCCATTTGCACGCACTTCTGATTCAAGAACCAGTCATGAGCGTTGTCCCCTTCCTAGACACCATCCCACATAGGCTATACTTACTTGGATGAAAAAGGTCCTAAGTGTGAAGACAGTTCAATGAATGTTAATAAAGGCCGCCCTCAACCTTAAGGGACCTGACTAGGTACCAATAAGGGGTTTAGGCCAATATTAATAAACACGACTTCACCTATTCCTTCTTTAATTTACAACTACAATTAAAATTCGTATTCAAAATATAAATAACAACCTAAGTAATTAATTAACTAATTACAATTACAACAAATATAACAATTAACAAGTAATTTTTTTTTTTTTTTTTTCGGTCACAATATAAACAAAACATATATTCACATATAACAATGATTTTTCAATCCCCGGCAACGGCGCAAAAATTGATGTCGCTTTTATCGAGCGACCAATTTAACCCTGAAATGTCATTAGTAGTACGTAATAAATAGGATCGTTCTACGGGGATTGAGGGTACACCTGTCATTGTCAAACAATTAAACAATTAAAATTAAAACAAAGTATAATATTTACAAAATATAGACATATTTACGAAAAGGGGGAGTTTTTGGTTTTTGGTTTTAATTTCCGAAAATAAAATCTAAGTTACCTAAATAATTAAAATGCAAAAACATAAAAATACAAATGGAATGCAAGAACAAAGATCAAAGTCGAAACTCATGATTAAAATTAATTCAAGTTCATCATTGTTCATCATAGTCATGCAAGAGGAATGATCATGTGAACGTTCAAAAGCAAACAGTTTCCCATATTTTACTTTCAATGCTAATTTACCTAAGTGAAAGACCAGATTAATTCTATCAACATGCAATCAACCCTAGAAAGCTAGTCAATCATGTCATGTTTAACGCAATAAAACCTAGAAAGCTATCAACTCAATGTGCAACTTAGTATGAAAAAGTCCACCTAATTGCAATCTTCTTTGATTAAATCGGTTTTGTACAAAACCTTTACTACTTATCGATTCAAGAACACAAAACCAAAAAGTTGATTCATGTTCTCAAATTCGTAGCAACAATCACATAAGACCTAAATGTTTCGAACCATTCAATAATATACAAGATTTCTATCATGCAAATTTAATCAACACTCACACAAAAGCAACCATAAATCGCAATAATGAATCTGAAAATTAACAATTCATCATAAAATTTCAGAAACAATACTTGTTCTACATATGTGTCAACTAAGGCAAAACCAACGAAAATACAAGCAAAGGTACAAGGAGAATCGGATTACACCGTGATGAAGATGAGATGAATGAAGTGATGATGTGGTCTCTTGAATTCGAAAGCAATCTTCAAGGTGGAGAGTGGATGGTTGTGCACGGCTTGTCTTCTTCTTCCTGGCCTTGCTTGCACTTCGTGTTTGCCCTAGAGGAGGAGAGGAGCACGGCTAAGCTAGAGAGAGTTTTCTGATTTTTTCTCAAAGTATTAAACGTAAAGAATGGAACTTGGAACTCCAAAACGTTGAGAAGAGGGAGTTATATAGGGGACGGCCAACACTCTCCAAGCCGTGTAAACCTATGGAATTAATCTGAAATTCCACATAATTCTCCATAATATCTTGCCAATAAGCCCTATGGTGTCAACAATCACAAATTCCATTTAATTCCTAAAAATCTTGCCGAAATTCCCTTGATATATTTGATTTTGTAGTCATTCGGCAAATTCTTTAGGGAATTAAGGAATGTATCTAGACTTCTTTTGAGCTTTTCTGGTCTCCACCTTTTTCTCTTTCCTTTTATTCTCCCTTGAATATCTCCTTGCGAATTCTCTAGGGTTTTCTTAATTCACCGGCAACTTCCTTCTTTTCCTCTTGCTTGGACGGCTAGGTCTTCTAGGGTTTCTTCAAGTAGATTTTCTTTCCATAAATAGCCCTAGAAAATCTCCACGAAATCTTCTATTATTTTCTGATTTTTGACGCCTCCTCCTTGTTTCTCTCTTGCAATTCACGGCAAACATCTTTAAGGCTAGGGTTTGCGTCACAAACCCTAATGTCATGGCTTTGATGGGCCATTATCCAATTTGCGAAAATCCAAAGAGTTCTTGGGCCTGTTGCTTCATCTTCAAGCCTTCTCATTTTCCAACGCAAAACACATTATTTTCCATTTCTTTTTCATGGTTGCGTTGGAAACTTGCTAGGGAAGCCTTCCTCCTTCCGCAGGTTCCTGGTTGGACCAGGAAAACTTCTTCTCTCATTTCTGCCATTTCTGTGGCTCATTGTTCTTCATCTTTGCTCCCCTTGTAGTTCGCAAGTCCTCTTTCCATTTATGAGTTCATTCACTTCTAGCTCGGAGGTCCTGAAAATAGAAACTAGTAAGAAAAATAGAAACTTTCCTAAAAATGAAAAATGGCAACTTTCCTAAACTGAAAATGGGAAACTTTCTAAAATGAAAAATAGAAACTACCGAAATGGAAACTTACTAAAATGATAAATAGAACTACAAAAATAGAAACTTTCTACAAAGAGAACTTTCCCAATCAAAGAATGGAAACTTTCCTAAACAGAGTTTTATTAAGGAAATAACGCAGAAAATGTAGGGAAATGCAGTTAAAACGTCGCATTAAAATGCTCCTATCACCCGGACTGAACGATCCCTGCTTATCCTATACTAACAACTACATTTTGCAGGGTTAAATTGTGAGGCTATTTCAGCCGCATCAATTTTTGGCGCCGTTGCCGGGGATTGTAAAATCCCTACACTTAAAGTTCATCGATTTTGTTGTATATAGAATGCATGCTAATTTTGTACTACACTTGGGAATGGTGACAAATTGCAATTTCGGTTAGGCCAGCTAATTGTGATTTAGTTTAAGTTTATGAGTGTTACAAATTAAGCATGTCTTTTATCATTGTTGTACAATTTGTAGAAGATGTTTTTTTTTAACCATATGTAAATTGAATGTTTTCACTAGTTTTTCAGTAATTGTAATTGTAGAAGATTTTTTTTTTAGTTGTAAATTGTATGTGTTTCACTTAGATTAATATACTTAGGTTATGAATTTAGCTAAATACTTAATTGTTGTAAGTGTGTAAAATCGTATGAGTAGACAAGGGCCCTTTTGTTAATATTGGCCTAAACCCTTCATTAGTACCTTACTCAGGTCTCTTGAGGTTGAGGGCGGCCTTTATTAGCACTTGGAGAACGGTCTAACACATAGTTAATTTCCCAGCTGAGTAAGGGCGCATACGGATGGTGTCTTAGGTTGAGACCCTGGGTGATGGGTTCAATTGGATCTCAGAGATACTATAGAATGAGCTAAACCACTATGTGGGAGTAGCCGATAGGGGCCTAAACCTCAATGAGGGAGTAGCCTCCGTAGTATCACCAAAATGAGTTCTCCTCTCACTTACCTCTAATCTGGCATTCTGCCTTCTGAAACAAAGGAAAGAGACTTATGTCTGGGCGACTATCTCTATATCGTATCTCACCAATAGTAGTGGTTTCTATTGGCTCGACTTACAACTTGGAATCAATTGAGATATTAACTATGTTTATAATAAAAAAAAAAAAAAAAAAAAATGATGTGTGACCTGCTTAAGGTATATTGGATTAAACATGACTTTGTCGAGGGTAGCTGTTCTATAGTCCCATTGCACAAACGAGGTCCTCTGTTCCAGTACCTAAGTATGTAAATGTAAAAGTAACTTAGAAAGTAGGAAAGACATAATGTTTGTATTCGAACCTTGTATATGTTACTAACACTGATTGGTCTTAAAGGTCCATGAATGTCCACTGTCTCTGATAAGACTAAGGAGCTCTTTGAAAAATTGGAACGTGCTAGGCAAAGGGCAGAACTCACTTTCAGACCGCCCTCCTCTAGAAAGGAGGATTCTCAGGACTCTAGCTATTCAGGTTATAACTCCTCAACTAGATCAACCGAGGAGATCAACAAACCTGACCATTCTGAAGAAGGAGAAGAACAAGTCTTTGAAGAGGAAGAAGAGGAGGTCACTGAAGAGGACGTTGCAGATACAGAAAGGAAGAGCACACCCGTGTTGAGCAAGTACAGGCACCAATGGCTGAGACTATTAGGCAACTGTCTAATCCTACAGGTGGGGGTGCTGCGCCCTTATGCATTGCCTATCCAGAACCAGGAGAGGGGCTTAATGATGATTTTGAGTTAAAGAGTTGGTTTCTGCATCACCTACCCAAGTTTCATGGGATGAGTAGTGAAGACACCAACAAGCATCTCAAGGAGTTCGAGTTTGTCTGTGGGAGTATGTGCCCTAAAGGAGCTGATATCAATATCTTGAAGATGAAGGCATTCCCTTTACTTTGGAGGACAAGGCCAAGACTTGGCTATTTGAGCTGCCTGCTGGGACTATCAACACTTGGGATAGGATGAAGGGCGAGTTCCTTACGAAGTACTTTCCTGCCTCAAAGGTCACTGTTTTGAGGAAGCAGATTAGTGGAATCACGCAAGGACATGAGGAGAATTCTGCAATTATTGGGATAGATTTAAGAGCCTTGTAGCATCATGCCCTAACCATGGGATGAGTGAGGGGTCCCTCCTTACCTATTTTTATGAAGGACTCACCGCTAATGAGCGTGGTCTGTTAGATGCTGCTGCTGGAGGATCCTTTATGGATAAGACACCTGCTGATGCCAAGGTGCTACTTACTAATCGTGCGCTAAACTATCAACAATATGAGGGGGTACTTGCCTCTCAACGGAGGGTACATGAGGTGTCCACTAACTCTGCTCTTGAAGACAAGGTCAACAAGATGTCTACTTTGCTGTCTCAAGTCTTAAACGTTAATGGAGGAGGAGCAATGGCTCAAGTGTGTGGGATGTGCTCGACTCAAGGGCACCCCACAGATAAATGTCCCCAACTTGCCTCTCCAGAAGAATGGGAATCTGTTAACGCCCTAGGGTATTAAGGAGGTCAAGGAGGCCCGAGGTACAACCCTTACTCAAATACTTACAATCCGGGGCTCAGAGACCACCCCAACTTTCGTTGGGCCAACAATGATAACACCTTGCGACCACCTCAAGGCCAGGTCAGAATTCTCAGCGCCCACCAGGTTTGTTTTGAGGCCTCAGGTACCTCAAGCTTTTGGTATTCCCAATTCTGTCCCTCCACCTCCTGTTTCTAATACTTTGAATGCCCCTAATTATGATGAACTGTTGAAGTCCCTTGCTGCGGGGCAACAACAACTTAACACGGCTACTCAAGCTTTGGTTGTAGGACAGGCAACCCATTCAAAGGATATTGCAGAGCTCAAGAATCAAATGGGCCAAGTGGTGGATTTCATGGGCCGGATTGCTGAAACAGGGAAACTTCCAAGCAACACAGTGCCTAACCCAAGGAATGAGCACGCCAAGCCATCATCACTAGGAGTGGGCGCGTACTAGTTGACCCTCCCAGAGCCCACAAGAAGGCCAAGCGGCCCATAATGAAGAAGAAGACGTTGTGGAGGTGTCTAAGAAGGATGTTGAGAAGGACCCAGCTACAACAAGGGTGGAAGTTGACTTGCCCCAAGCTGAGGCACCCGAAGGTACAATTCCTAACTCTAGTGGTTTAGTTAAGACTAACCCAGTTGTTTCTATACCTTTCCCAAGCAGGTTTGCCAAGACGAAGAAAGATAAATCTGATCAAGAGATCTTGGAAATCTTCAAGAAGGTCAAGTGAACATGCCTTGATCGAGTGCATCAAACAGGTGCCTAAATACGCCAAGTTCTTGAAGGAGCTATGCACCACAAGGAGGCAGACAAGAGAGAAGGAGGTGGTGAAAATGAGCGAAACGGTATCAGCCGTTATCCAGAGGAAGCTACCCCAAAGTTGAAGGACCCAGGGAGTTTTTCTGTTCCCTGTATCATTGGTGACACCAGGTTGAAAATGTGATGTTAGACTTAGGGGCATCCATAAATGTTATGCCTTATAATTTGTATGTGTCCTTAGGTCTAGGCCCTCTTAAGAGGGATAATGTTGTCATTCAACTTGCTGATAGGTCTAACAAATACCCTCAAGGGTATGTTGAGGATGTTCTTGTGCAGGTAAACCATCTGATATTCCCTGCGGATTTCTACGTATTGGACATGGAGGAATCGCCCCTAAATACCACTCCATTACTTTTAGGGCGTCCCTTTATGAGGACTGCAAGAACTAAAATCGACGTGTACAAAGGGACTCTCACCATGGAGTTTGATGGTGATGTTATACGCTTCAACATTCTTGAAGCCATGAGGTACCCTGTTTCTGATTTGAAACCTTGCTTTGCTATTGATGTAGTTGATTCACTCGCGCAGGTTTTCTCTGAAGCAATGGTTGAGGATGAATTGGCTCTGACCCTAGAGGAGGGGGTCGGATATGATGAAAATGGGGAACCTATCCCCAAGGTTGAGTGGGATGTTGAGGAGCCTAGAGTGATCAAGACTGTGGCCTCACTGGAGGCTCAACCTATAAAGAGGTCAATTTCCTATTTGTCAATTCCAGTTTCTACTAATAAAATGCTACCCTCTATTGTTCAGGCACCCAAGTTGGAATTGAAGGTACTCCCTGAGCATTTGAAATACGCGTACCTAGGAGAAAATGAGACCCTCCAGTGATCATATCATCAACGCTGGAGGTAGAGCAAGAAAGAAAGTTGGTGGACGTGTTGAAGAAGCACAAGACTGCCATTGGGTGGACTCTGGCAGATATCAAGGGGATCAGCCCAACCACGTGTGTCCACCGGATCCTATTAGAAGATGGCGCCAAGCCCACAAGAGAAGCCCAAAGACGTCTACATCCGCCATGATGAAGGTGGTTCAAGACGAGGTGATCAAGTTGCTAGATTGTGGGGTGATCTACCCCATTTCTGATAGTAAGTGGGTCTCTCCTGTGCAAGTGGTGCCCAAGAAGTCTGGGGTGACAGTGGTGAAGAACGAGGAGAATGAGCTAGTGCCCCAGAGATTAGTCACTGGTCACAGGGTATGTATCGACTACCGGAAGCTGAATGCCACAACAAGGAAGGATCATATGCCCTTGCCTTTTATTGACCAGATGTTGGAGCGCTTAGCGGGCCATTCCTACTATTGCTTCTTGGACGGATATAGTGGGTACAACCAGATCTGCATAGCCCACGAGGATCAGGAGAAGACGACCTTCACATGCCCCTTTGGGACCTTTGCTTATAGGCGCATGCCCTTCAGCTTATGCAACGCACCAGGTACTTTCCAAAGATGTATGCTTTCCATTTCTCAGAATACATTGAAAATATTATTGAAGTCTTTATGGACGACTTTAGTGTCTTTGGTAAAGATTTTGATACTTGTTTAGAGAATCTAGGTGATGCGCTTTTGGGAAGCGACCAATTTAACCCTGAAATGTCATTAGTAGTATAAAGTAAGTAGGGATCGTTCTATTCCGGGATTGAGGGTACACCTGTCATTATCAAACAATTAAACAATTAAAATTAAAACAAAGTATAATATTACAAAAATAAAACAAAATATATACATATTTACGAAAAAGGGGGGATTTTTGATTTTGGTTTTCTATTTTCGGAAATAAAAGCTAACTAAATAATTAAAAACGCAAAAACATAAAAAGATAAATGGAATGTAAGAACAAAGATCAAAGTCGAAACTCATGATTAAAATTGATTCAAGTTCATCATTGTTCATCATAGTCATGCAAGAGGAGTTGATCATGTGAAACGTTCAAAAGCAAACAATTTCCCATATTTTACTTTCAATGCTAATTAACCTAAGCGAAAGCACCTAGATTAATCCTATCAAACATGCAATCAAACCCTAGAAAGCTAGTCAATCATGTCATGTTTAACGCATTAAGCACCTAGAAAGGCTATCAACTCAAATGTGCAACTTAGTATGAAAAAGTCCACCTAATTGCAATCTTCTTTGATTAAATTCGGTTTTTGTACAAAACCTTTACTACTTATCGATCCAAGAACACAAAACCAAAAAGTTGATTCATGTTCTTAAATTCGTAGCACCAATTATATCAAAACCCTAAGTGTTTGCAACCACATAAGATTAAAATACAAAAGTTATCTATCATGCAAATTTAATCAAACACTCACACAAAAGCAACCATAAATCGCAATATATGAATCTGAAAATTAACAATTCATCATAAAATTTCAGAAAACAATACTTGTTCATACATATGTGTCAACTAAGGCAAAACCAACGAAAATACAAAGCAAAGGTACAAGGAGAATCGGATTACACCGTGATGAAGATGAGATGAATGAAGTGATGATGTGGTCTCTTGAATTTCGAAAGCAATCTTCAAGGTGGAGGGTGGATGGTGTGCACGGCTTGTCTTCTTCTTCCTTGGCCTTGCTTGCACTTCGTGGTTGCCCTAGAGGATGGAGAGGAGCACGGCTAGTCTAAAGAGTTTCTGAATTATTTTCTCAAAGTGTAAACGTAAAAGTGGGACTTGGAACTCCAAAACGTTGAGAAGAGGGGAGGTTATATAGGGACGGCCAACTTGCTCTCCAAGCCGTGTAAACCTTATGGAATTAATCTGAAAATTCCACATAATTTCCTCCAATAATATCTTGCCAAATAAGCCCTATGAGGTGGTTCAACCAATCACAAAATTCCATTTAATTCCCTAATAATCTTGCCGAAATTCCCTTGATATAATTCTGATTTTTGTAGTTCAATTCGGCCAAACTTCCTTTAGGGAATTAAGGAATGTATCTAGACTTCTTTTGAGCTTTTCTTGGTCTCCACCTTTTTCTCTTTCCTTTTATTTCTCCTTGAATATCTCCTTGCCGAATTCTCTAGGGTTTTCTTTTAATTCACACGGCAACTTCCTTCTTTTCCTCTTGGCTTGGACGGCAAAAGATATTCTAGGGTTTATCTCTTGATGAATTTCCATAAAAATAGCCCTAGAAAATCTCCTTTTAATTTCTGATTTTCCACGTCATTTTCCTTGTTTCTCTCTTCATTTTGGACGGCAAACATCTCTAGGGTTTCTTCATTGCGTCACAAACCCTAATTGCATGGGCTTTGTGGGCTTTTGATCCATTTGCCGAAAATCCAACAAGTCTTGAGAGTTCTTGGGCCTCCATGCGCCACCTTTGTGCCATGTCATCATCTAGAGTCTTCAAGAAGCTTCTCTCCTGCCATGTCACTTCATTAATTCGATCTCCATTCATGGTTGGCTCAAGAGTCTTGTTTTGGCAAGCTTTCCTTTTCTGGACAGGGTTTCCTGGTTGGACCAGGAAAGCTTCATTTCTTCATTTCTGCTCATTTGTGCTTCCCTTTGTACTTCATCTTGTCTCCCTCCAACGTTGGCTAGCTTCTCTCTCCATTTGTGAGCTCGTTTCAGCTCATTTGTGACAAGGACCTGAAAATAGAAACTAGTAAGAAAAATAGAAACTTTCCTAAAATGAAAAGTGGGAAACTTTCTAAAAATGAAAAATAGAAACTACTAAAATGGAAACTTACTAAAAATGATAAATAAAAACTACAAAAATAGAAACTTTCTACAAATAGGAACTTTCCCAATCAAAGAATGGAAACTTTCCTAAACAGGGTTTTATTAAGGAAATAACGCAGAAAATGCAGGGAAAAGCAAGTAAAACGTCGCATTAAAATGCTCCTATCAAATTCCCCCACACTTAGCTTTTGCTAGTCCCTTAGCAAAATCACACTAAGACACACACTAAGACTCAACGAAAATTAAAGACTTGACACGAAACAGACTCTATAGCCCTTCAACTTTTTGTCTCAGCAATCTCTTACTTTCACAACACCAAGATTAGCACTTCACCAAGAATAAATGTTTAGGCATTCGAGAGTTAATTAAAACACATAACTTACATATACACAAGTAGGACTTGGTTGAAACAATGGTGATGGTTTCTGTTAAGCATGTTTCAAACAAGTATGATTCAACTCCTCACAAGTTATATCCACTCTTTCTTCTCTCAGATCATGGCAATGCTTAAAAGCTTATACACTCAAGTATATGTGAAAGATAGCAAGTATATCACATAATTCAAGAAACGAAAGCACATGTATAATTTTCTTTAAAGATCTCATGAAGGACACCAACTACTTGCACAGATGGACCCAAGCCATAAGTTCAACTCTTGTAACTCATCTCCACATCAAGGGCTGTCCCATCTTAAGGATCAAGAAGGTCTTCTTAAAGGTTGTAATGGGGCCAAGGCTCAAGGTTTTAAGAAATGAAGGGTAAGGATTTATCAAAGTGTCCTAAAAACCTAGCAGAGCACATGTAGATGTAGAGACCTCAAGAAATCCACCAAGGCATTGCAAAAACGTCACTTTCCCTAGAGGTAACATAAAAGGGGCCTAATGTCTTCATGTTGGGCCCAATCTTCACTCTAAACTTCCTTTGAACTCTAGTGAATTGGACAAAGGCCAAATTTTCTGTAGTGGGCCTTCAGTTCAACGTAAACTCCAAAATCACCAAATATGGGGGACTAAAATCCATAAACATTTTTCTTTCTTTTCTTTTTAGCCGTATACATTTTTTTTTTTCTTTTTCTTTCTTTCTTTTTCTCGGCTTTTTCATATATTTTTCTTTTATGGACAAGTCTACCCCCACACTTTAACTTTCACCTCTTCTCAATTTTCCTCCTTAGCATCAAACCCATGTAGTATGTCTCAAAAGATAGCTCCACTAAGTTCTTAGAACAAAGGGTAGGGTTGTTACTATACTAAGCTTCATGGTTAAGGATTTTAGGGTGATGAACGAAAAGGCTTAATGTAGGCTCAAAGGGGCTAATCTAGGGGAGTCCCACGACGGGCACAAATGGGGACACAAGTTTATATGGCAATGGTGGTAATTCCTAGGATGCCTCTATCCCTTCCAGAATCAGGGCCATGTATTGATATAACGTCTCAACAAGCACAAGAGTGAATTCTAGCATTCTCTAGTCCATCAAACTTAATCTATGGCAAGCAGTCAATCAAATGAAAGAATAATGAGATCATCAAAACATCGCCAAGAAAATAAGAATATATTTTTCATTTTACTCCAAGAAAAAGGGACATGGGCTCAATTATCTCACATGGCTTTATGAATCAAAACTCATCTTAACATGCTCATATTCTGTACCAAAGTTTTCGAATCCATATCCACTACAAGGCACACATTTTCATATATCTCAATTAACCAAAGAATACCATGTTTAAAAATCATCTCAATCTTGTGATCCTCTTTTAGTCATGATTTTAGAGATATAGAATCATCCTAGACAGTTGAAAGGGCATCCTAAGACTCAAAACAAAAACAAAAGCAACGAAAATTTTTAAATTTTTGACATTTTTCAATTTTTTTGTATTTTTCAATATATGACTCAAGATAAAAGTGTAAATCCCTTCCCCCACACTTAAATATTGCATTGTCCTCAATGTAATCAAGAATAAGCATGCAATGAAACAAGTAAGCATATAGGGATGGAATTTACGAAAATGACTACCAAAATAAAGAAAAATTGGAGAAGTAAAAGGGAGAGATAAAACAAATCTGCGTTGACGACTCCTCCACAGCTACTTCTGAATTGGGTTGCCTCCCAAGCAGCGCTTAATGTTTATAGTCTTTCAGCCTAGACTTGTACCTCCATTTAATCCTCAGGGTTTGGAACGTTTTGGAGGGGTACATCCTCCACTTCATGTTCCACAAATGCCTCATAGTAAGGCTTCAAGCGATGGCCATTCACTTTGAACTCGTTGCTTGTATGTTCACTCTTTATCTGCACAGCTCCATGAGGAAACACATGAGTGATAACAAAAGGTCCAATCCAACGAGAACGAAGCTTACCTGGGAAGAGTTTGAGACGAGAATGGAAGAGAAGAACTTTTTGACCCACAACAAAAGTCTTCCTTCGAATCATTTTGTCATGGAATGCCTTAGTCTTATCCTTGTAAATTTTAGCACTCTCAAAGGCATCATTCCTTATCTCCTCTAACTCTTGCAATTGCAACTTCCTATGAAGCCCAGCTGCATCCATATCCATGTTGAACTGCTTCACAGCCCACCAAGCTTTGTGCTCCAACTCCACAGGTAAATGGCAAGGTTTGCCATAGATAATTCGATATGGTGACATACCTATGGGAGTTTTGTATGCAGTTCTGTAGGCCCACAAAGCATCCTCTAGACGCAAGGACCAGTCCTTCCTGTTGGGGTTCACAGTCTTCTCCAATATCCCCTTAATCTGACGATTAGAGACCTCAGCCTGCCCACTAGTTTGTGGGTGATAAGGTGTAGAAACCTTATGTGTGACATCATATCTCCTCAAGAGAGCCTCAATCGTCCGATTGCAAAAATGGGATCCTCCATCACTAATGAGAACTCTAGGCATTCCAAACCTGCTAAAGATGTTAGACTTGATAAAATCTGCAACAACCTTAGAGTCATTAGTTCTAGTGGCCTTTGCTTCCACCCATTTGGAAACATAGTCCACTGCAAGTAAGATATAGAGAAACCCAAAAGATGAAGGGAAAGGTCCCATGAAATCTATACCCCAGACATCAAATATTTCAACAGTTATTATATTGGACAATGGCATTTGATCTCTAGGACCTAGATTTCCTGTTCTTTGGCACTTATCACAAGTTAAACAATAGGCATGTGCATCCCTAAATAATGTTGGCCAATAGAACCCAGACTCTAGCACCTTAAACGCAGTCTTCTTAGACCCAAAGTGTCCCCCACATGCTTTAGAGTGGCAAAAAGAAAGTATAGCATTATGTTCATGTTCAGGCACACATCTCCTAATCAATTGATCAGAGCAATACTTCCACAAATAAGGTTCATCCCAAACATATTGCTTAACAGTTTTCTTAAGCCTATCCCTATGAGCACGTGACATGGTATCAGGAATCTTTCTAGACACAATATAATTCACAATGTCTGCATACCATGGTTCACTTACCTGGATTCCAAAGAGTTGTTCATCTGGAAACGTCTCCACCAGAGGGAGACGGTCTTCTGCGTGCACCAAACGACTCAAGTGGTCAGCTACCACGTTCTCACTACCCTTCTTGTCCTTGATTTCCACGTCAAATTCTTGCAGGAGTAGGATCCATCTAATAAGCCTTGGTTTCGCCTCCTTCTTGGTCATCAAGTATTTCAAAGCTGCATGGTCAGTAAAGATAGTAACTTTGGTACCAAGTAAGTAAGAGCGAAACTTCTCAAGGGCAAAGACAACTGCAAGGAGCTCTTTCTCTGTGGTGGAGTAATTCATTTGGGCATCATTGAGAGTCCTTGAGGCGTAGTAGATGGCATAGGGCAGCTTTTCCTTCCTTTGTCCCAAAACGGCTCCAACTGCGTAGTCAGAGGCATCGCACATCAACTCAAAGGGCAGGGACCAATCTGGAGGTAACATGATGGGGGCAGATGTCAACAACTCCTTAAGCTTGTCAAAAGCTTCTTGACACTCCTTGTCAAAGTGGAAGGGCACATCCTTCTGGAGTAGTTGACATAAGGGTCTCGAAATCTGAGAGAAGTCCTTGATGAACCTCCTGTAAAAACCTGCATGACCAAGGAAAGAACGAATCTCTCTCACAGAAGTGGGAGAGGGTAAGTGACGCACAATATCAACCTTGGCTTTATCAACCTCTATACCCTAGCAGAGACAATATGTCCTAGAACTATTCCTTGTTTAACCATAAAATGGCATTTTTCCCAGTTTAAGACAAGGTTAGTTTCCATGCAACGTTTCAGAATTATCTCCAGATTATTAAGACAATCATCAAAATTCTTTCCAAAAACTGAAAAGTCATCCATGAATACCTCTATGATTTTCTCAATATAATCTAAAAAGATACTTACCATACACCTCTGAAAGGTACCTGGAGCGTTGCAAAGTCCGAAAGGCATACGTCTATAGGCAAACGTTCCAAAGGGGCAAGTGAAGGTTGTCTTCTCTTGATCTTCATTTGCAATTGCAATCTGGTTGTAACCAGAGTATCCATCCAGAAAACAATAGTAGTCATGTCCAGCTAGGCGCTCAAGCATCTGATCAATGAATGGCAGAGGAAAGTGGTCTTTCCTTGTAGTTGCGTTGAGCCTCCTATAGTCAATGCACACTCTGTGGCCTGTGACTGTCCTTTGGGGCACCAGTTCGTTATCAGCATTCTTTACCACAGTGATCCCAGACTTCTTGGGCACGACCTGAACTGGGGAGACCCACTTGGAGTCTGAAATAGGGTAGATCACCCCACAATCAAGGAGTTTGATAACCTCCTTCTTCACTACTTCCATCATTGGAGGGTTGAGACGACGTTGAGCCTCTCTAGTGGGTTTAGACCCCTCCTCTAGAAGTATCCTGTGGACGCAAGTTGTAGGGCTGATTCCCTTGATATCCGCCAATGTCCATCCTATGGCGGTCTTGTGTTGCTTCAACATTTCCACCAACTTCTCTTCTTGTGGAGTCGTTAGTGCAGAGGACACAATCACTGGTAAGGTCTCCTTGTCCCCTAAGTAGACATACTTCAAATGGTCTGGAAGAGGTTTTAGCTCAAGTTCTGGGGCCTGGACCACTGAAGGTAAAGTCTTGTTAGTGGATAACTGAATGGACAATGGAGAAACAGACTTACCTATAAAGGGTGATGCCTCAAGGAAGGAGACGTTTTCAATGATTTTCTCCTCACAAGTGTCTTTCAACTTGTCCTCTGAGATGGTGACGCCTTCCTTTGTATAGCCTACCCCACTCTCAAGGGTAGTGACTAGGGTATCCTCATGCATAACATCAAACATTTTCTGCGCAAGTTCATCTAAAATGTCAGCAGAAAAACAATCATTAACCTCTAGGGGATACCTCATGGCTTCAAAGATGTTAAAGCCAATGATGTCACCATCGAACTCCATTGTAAGAGAGCCTTCATACACATCAATCTTCGTCCTAGCTGTCCTTAAGAAAGGACGTCCCAAAAGCAATGGAGTGGAACTTACAGGGGAGTCCTCCATTTCCAGTACATAAAAATCAGCTGGGAAGATAAGATGGTTAACCTGTACAAGCACATCCTCCAACAAACCTCTAGGGTATGCATTGGATCTGTCAGCTAACTGAATGATAACATTGTCAGATTTAAGTTCCCCTAGACCTAGGGTTTCATAAACAGAGTAGGGCATAACATTAACAGATGCACCTAGGTCTAGCATGGCATTCTTAAATCTAGAGTTACCAATAGTACAAGGAATGGTAAAGCTTCCAGGATCCTTACACTTTGGAGGGATCTTCCTCTGAATTAGGGCAGAGACATTCTCACTTACCTTTACCACCTCCTTTTCACGGTTTACTCGCCTAGTAGTGCAAAGCTCTTTGAGGAACTTGGCATACTTAGGGACTTGCTTGATGGCCTCTAGGAGGGGTAGGTTTACTTGCACCTTCTTGAAAGTTTCCAAGATAGCTTGGTCACTTTCATCCTTCTTAGATTGGGCAAACCTGCGTGGGAAGGGCATGCAAGAAGAAGAAGGGTTAGCAATAACCGAATTTGATAAGTTAGAATTATTACCTTTGATTTCCGGTTTTGCCTTTAAAGATGAGGATGCCTTGGTCTCTTCCTTTGACGTTGCAGGGTCCTTCTCAATACCCAACTTGGTGGGTTCTTGGTCTTCCTCAATTTCTATGCTCATTTGGACCTTCTTGGGTTGCTTGGGTGGATCCACAAATGGTCTCCCACTCCTCGTAGTCACAACTGATGCATTCTCCACATTACCCTTAGGGTTAGGTATTGTGCCACTAGGAAGCTTCCCAGTCTCATGAATCTTGCTCATGAAGTCCACAACTTGGCCCATTTGTTTCTTAAGATCTGCAATATCCTTAGTGTGGGTCTGTTGTCCTTGAATCAAAGCTTGAGTAGAGTTTGTCAAGGCCTGGGTGGAACTAGTCAAGGCTTCCAACGTTTTGTCATAGTGAGACATTGAAGGTCCTGAGTTCTGTTGAGGCGGAGGCATGTAGGGCCTTTGAAAAGATGATCCTTGGAATGAAGGCCCTTGAGGACGTTGGAAGTTCCCACCAAGAGGATTCTGAACGTTATCATTGTTGGTCCACTTGAAGTTGGGATGGTCCCTCCATCCTGGGTTGTACGTATTGGAGTAAGGATCATGTCTAGGACGTTGAGGTCCTCCTTGGTATCCTCCTTGATATCCTCCAATAGCATTTGCAGATTCCCATCCTCCATTCTCATTAAGTTGAGGGCACTGATCTGTAACATGCCCTTGCATAGAGCATACCCCACAAGCTATTGTTGCACTAGGTCCCTTGGAACTTACCACTTGGTTCATGAGGAGAGTAAGCTTATTCAGTTGATCCTCAATGGCAGTATTCTTGCTCATCTCATGCACCCTACGAATAGAGTGTCCTACCCCCTCATATTGTTGAGAGTTCAAGGCACGATTAGCTATAAGCTCCTTCCCAACTGTAGGGGACTTATCCACAAAAGCTCCCCCAGCCGCAGCATCCAACATTTGCCTTTCCAAGGGTAAGAGTCCTTCATAGAAACATGTGAGTAGGGTCTCATCCTTCATCTGATGTTGAGGGCATTGTGCAAGTAGGGAATTGAACCTCTCATAGTAGGCAGCATAGGACTCATCATGAGCTTGCTCTATTCCACTAAGCTTCTTTCTAAGTGTGATGACCTTAGAAGCTGGGAAGTATTTCTCCAAGAAAGCCTTTCTCATTGTCTCCCATGAAGTGATACGTCCTGCAGGAAGCTCATATAGCCAATCTTTGGCTCTGTCAGCTAAGGAGAATGGAAATGCTCTCATCTTCAGAAGATTCTCATCTGCCCCTTGTGGTTGCATGTTTGCACAAACAGATTGGAATTCTCGTACGTGCTTGTTAGCATCCTCCATATTGAGGCCATGGAAGATAGGGAGCTTGTGCAACAATCCACTCTTAAGCTCGAACTCTGCTTGTCTTCCAGCTGCAGGGGCAGGGTATACTATGCCTGTAGGGGGTCCTCCTTCAACAGTTGCGGTGGAGAGTTCCCTAATAGATGCCATTCTCTCTTCCCTGACTTCTTCAGGTGGTGGTGAAGGTGGTGGTGTAGAGTTGGACGAAATCACAGGTGAAGGCGAACGTGAAGGAGGAGATGGACTTGGTGTAGGTGATGTAGACTCCTCAGAACAGTAGGTCCTCTTCCCTTGTTCGTTAAAGATGTACCCTCTGTGTGTCGAAGGGGAAGGGCTTGTCTGCTCAAGAAGTGAAGGACCCTTCAAGCGAGCGAGCCTTGCTTCAATTTCCTTTAGTGTAGAGGATCTAAAAGGCTCGGTCATTCATAGGAATCCTGAACATCATTAAAATTCAAAGAAGTTAGCAAAGTATAAAGTGAGTTAATTACAAATTAGTGATTTATACATCAACCTTACTATTCACGAGTCACTATTCACAAGTTACTATTCACGACTTTACTATTTATGATTTATACAAGTATAAAGAGAAGTACAAATTACCAACTATCCACAATCTTTTCACAAATAAACCACAAAAGAAATTTATACAAGTATAAAGTGTACAAAACAACACAATTTACAAGTGGAGGTTATGTTCAAGTATCTTATTATCTTTACAAAATAAAGTTAATATCTCAATTGATTACAAGTTGTAAGTCGAGCCCAATAGAAACCACTACTATTGGTGAGATACGATCTAGGGATAGTCGTCTAGACATAAGTCGCTTCCCTTTGTTTCAGAAGGCTAGATGGCCAGATTAAGAGGTAAGTGAGAGGGAGGACTCATTTTGGTGACACTACGGAGGCTACTCCCTCATTGAGGTTTAGGCCCCTATTGGCTACTCCCACATTGTGGTTTACGCACGGTCTATAGTATCTCTGAGATCCAATTTGAACCCATCACCCAGGGTCTCAACCTAAGACACCACCTATATGCCCCTTACTCAGCTTGAAAAGAACTCATGTGTTAGACAGTTCTCCAAATGTTAATAAAAGCCGCCCTCAACTTCAAAAGACCTTAGAAAGGCACTAATGAAGGGTTAAGGCCAATATTAACAAAAGGGCCCTTATCTACTCATACGATTTTACACACTTATAACAATCAAGAAGTTAACAATATTTACAATTAATTCTTTACATTTCTTTTGTTTAACAAGATTAGACACCATTTACACAAAACTTTCACACAAACAAACAAAACGTCACTATTCACATCTAATTATCTTTCTTTTTTTTGCTATTTTTTTTTTTTTTTTTTTTTTTGAATGAAATTAAGTAAAATTACTTCTATTCTTTCCTTTTCTTTACAATTATTTTCAACACTTAGGTACGGGAACAGGGAGTCTCGATGTGCAATGGGCTGAAACAGCTACCCTTTTCAAGACTATGTTTAATCCAATATACCTTAGGTGCATCACAATATTTTCATTTGTTATAAATACCATTGATTTCGAATTAAATTCCAAGCGGTAAATCAAGTGGACGTGCGGCCCAAGTATAATCGTCAAGACACTAAGTCTCTCCTACATCCTTTGGGCAACCTTACTGAAATGGCCAGGTAGGGGAGGGCGACCACGAGAGGTAGAATCCATTTTGGCATGAGCTACTCCCACATTGTGGTTTAGGCTCATTTGCACGCACTTCTGGATTCAAGAACCAGTCATGAGCGTTGTCCCCTTCCTAGACACCATCCCACATAGGCTATACTTACTTGGATATAAAAGGTCCTAAGTGTGAAGACAGTTCAATGAATGTTAATAAAGGCCGCCCTCAACCTTAAGGGACCTGGACTAGGTACCAATAAGGGGTTTAGGCCAATATTAATAAACACGACTTCACCTATTCCTTCTTTAATTTACAACTCACAATTAAAATTCGTATTCAACAATAAAAATAACAACCTAAATAAGTAATTACTAATTTTCGACAATTATCAACAAAATAATTAACAAGTAATTTTTTTTTTTTTTTTTTTTTCGGTCACAATATAAACAAAACACATATTATTCACAATATGACAAATGATTTTTCAATCCCCGGCAACGGCGCCAAAAATTGATGCGCTTTTGGGAAGCGACCAATTTAACCCTGAAATGTCATTAGTAGTATAAAGTAAGTAGGGATCGTTCTATTCCGGGGATTGAGGGTACACCTGTCATTATCAAACAATTAAACAATTAAAATTAAAACAAAGTATAATATTTACAAAAATAAAACAAAATATATACATATTTACGAAAAAGGGGGGATTTTTGATTTTGGTTTTCTATTTTCGGAAATAAAAGCTAACTAAATAATTAAAAACGCAAAAACATAAAAAGATAAATGGAATGTAAGAACAAAGATCAAAGTCGAAACTCATGATTAAAATTGATTCAAGTTCATCATTGTTCATCATAGTCATGCAAGAGGAGTTGATCATGTGAAACGTTCAAAAGCAAACAATTTCCCATATTTTACTTTCAATGCTAATTAACCTAAGCGAAAGCACCTAGATTAATCCTATCAAACATGCAATCAAACCCTAGAAAGCTAGTCAATCATGTCATGTTTAACGCATTAAGCACCTAGAAAGGCTATCAACTCAAATGTGCAACTTAGTATGAAAAAGTCCACCTAATTGCAATCTTCTTTGATTAAATTCGGTTTTTGTACAAAACCTTTACTACTTATCGATCCAAGAACACAAAACCAAAAAGTTGATTCATGTTCTTAAATTCGTAGCACCAATTATATCAAAACCCTAAGTGTTTGCAACCACATAAGATTAAAATACAAAAGTTATCTATCATGCAAATTTAATCAAACACTCACACAAAAGCAACCATAAATCGCAATATATGAATCTGAAAATTAACAATTCATCATAAAATTTCAGAAAACAATACTTGTTCATACATATGTGTCAACTAAGGCAAAACCAACGAAAATACAAAGCAAAGGTACAAGGAGAATCGGATTACACCGTGATGAAGATGAGATGAATGAAGTGATGATGTGGTCTCTTGAATTTCGAAAGCAATCTTCAAGGTGGAGGGTGGATGGTGTGCACGGCTTGTCTTCTTCTTCCTTGGCCTTGCTTGCACTTCGTGGTTGCCCTAGAGGATGGAGAGGAGCACGGCTAGTCTAAAGAGTTTTCTGAATTATTTTCTCAAAGTGTAAACGTAAAAGTGGGACTTGGAACTCCAAAACGTTGAGAAGAGGGGAGGTTATATAGGGGACGGCCAACTTGCTCTCCAAGCCGTGTAAACCTTATGGAATTAATCTGAAAATTCCACATAATTTCCTCCAATAATATCTTGCCAAATAAGCCCTATGAGGTGGTTCAACCAATCACAAAATTCCATTTAATTCCCTAAATAATCTTGCCGAAATTCCCTTGATATAATTCTGATTTTTGTAGTTCAATTCGGCCAAACTTCCTTTAGGGAATTAAGGAATGTATCTAGACTTCTTTTGAGCTTTTCTTGGTCTCCACCTTTTTCTCTTTCCTTTTATTTCTCCCTTGAATATCTCCTTGCCGAATTCTCTAGGGTTTTCTTTTAATTCACACGGCAACTTCCTTCTTTTCCTCTTGGCTTGGACGGCAAAAGATATTCTAGGGTTTATCTCTTGATGAATTTCCATAAAAATAGCCCTAGAAAATCTCCTTTTAATTTCTGATTTTCCACGTCATTTTCCTTGTTTCTCTCTTCATTTTGGACGGCAAACATCTCTAGGGTTTCTTCATTGCGTCACAAACCCTAATTGCATGGGCTTTGTGGGCTTTTGATCCATTTGCCGAAAATCCAACAAGTCTTGAGAGTTCTTGGGCCTCCATGCGCCACCTTTGTGCCATGTCATCATCTAGAGTCTTCAAGAAGCTTCTCTCCTGCCATGTCACTTCATTAATTCGATCTCCATTCATGGTTGGCTCAAGAGTCTTGTTTTGGCAAGCTTTCCTTTTCTGGACAGGGTTTCCTGGTTGGACCAGGAAAGCTTCATTTCTTCATTTCTGCTCATTTGTGCTTCCCTTTGTACTTCATCTTGTCTCCCTCCAACGTTGGCTAGCTTCTCTCTCCATTTGTGAGCTCGTTTCAGCTCATTTGTGACAAGGACCTGAAAATAGAAACTAGTAAGAAAAATAGAAACTTTCCTAAAATGAAAAGTGGGAAACTTTCTAAAAATGAAAAATAGAAACTACTAAAAATGGAAACTTACTAAAAATGATAAATAAAAACTACAAAAATAGAAACTTTCTACAAATAGGAACTTTCCCAATCAAAGAATGGAAACTTTCCTAAACAGGGTTTTATTAAGGAAATAACGCAGAAAATGCAGGGAAAAGCAAGTAAAACGTCGCATTAAAATGCTCCTATCACTAGGATTGATACTTGAGAGGTGTGTAGAAACTAACCTTGTGCTGAATTGGGAGAAGTGTCACTTCATGGTGACACAAGGAATAGTGTTAGGACACATAATATCTAATAGGGGCATTGAGGTAGATAAGGCTAAGGTTGATCTTGTACGTCACTTACCCTCCCCCACAACTGTGAGGGAGGTACGCTCTTTTCTTGGCCATGCAGGATTTTACAGGCGGTTCATCAAAGACTTCTCCAAGGTGGCAAGACCTATGTGTGCCCTATTGCAAAAGGACATGTGTGTTCAATGAGGATTGCAAGAAGGCGTTCGAAAAGCTCAAGGAGTTGTTGACCACGGCCCCTATCATATGCCCTCCGGATTGGAGTCTACCCTTCGAGCTTATGTGTGATGCATCGAACTATGCTGTTGGAGCTGTGTTGGTGCCAGAGGAAGGATAAGAAGCCCTATGCTATTTACTATGCTTCTCGGACCCTCAACGATGCCCAGCTCAACTACTCCACCACTGAAAAAGAACTCTTAGCTGTAGTCTTTGCTTTAGATAAGTTTCGTTCTTATTTATTGCACTCTAAAGTAATTGTTTACTCTGACCATGCAGCCTTGAGATATCTGATGATCAAGAAGGAGGCCAAGCCCAGATTGATTCGATGGATCTTGTTGCTTCAGGAGTTTGACCTAGAGATCAAGGACAAGAAGGGCAGCGAGAATGTGGTGGCGGACCATTTGAGTAGGATAATACATGAGGAAGACATCCAGCCCCTACAGGAAACTTTCCCAGATGAGCAGCTCTTTGGGATAGAGGTTAGTGTGCCCTGGTATGCGGACATAGTTAACTATTTAGTCACAAGGACATTTCCTGACACACTTTCCAAAGCTAGTAAGGATAAATTGAAGAAAATGGCTAGGCACTTTGATGCGCCCGAAAGCAAGCGCATAATTTAACCCTGAAATGTCATTAGTAGTACGTAATAAATAGGGATCGTTCTATTCCGGGGATTGAGGGTACACCTGTCATTATCAAACAATTAAACAATTAAAATTAAAACAAAGTATAATATTAACAAAGATATAACAAAATATAAACATTATTTACGAAAAGGGGGGATTTTGTTTTTTGTTTTTCGAAAATAAGACTAAGTTAACAAAACAATTAAAATGCAAAAACATAAAAATACAAATGGAATGAGAGAACAAAGATCAAAACCGAAACTTTTGATTAAAATCGATTCAAACCCTAATATTGTTCATCTAAGTCATGAGAAAGGAGTTGATCATGTGAAACGTTCGAAAGCAAACAATTTCCCATATTTTACTTTTCAATGCTAATTAACCTAAGCGAAAGCACCTAGATTAATCCTATCAAACATGCAATCAAACCCTAGAAAGCTAGTCAATCATGTCATGTTTAACGCATTACACATAGAGAAAGGCTATCAACTCAAGTGTACAACTTAGTATGGAAAAGTCCACCTAATCGCAATCCTCGTTAATTAAATTCGATCTTTGTACAAAACCTTTACTACTTTGATTCAAGTTTACACAAAACGAAAAGTCGATTTCATGCTCTTAAACCTAGCATCATTCATATCAAAACCCTAAGTGTTTGCAACCACATAAGATTAAAATACAAAAGTTATCTATAACGCAAATTTAATTAAACAAACCCACATAAGCAACTCTCGAAGAACAATAATATGAATCTGAAAATTCTCAATTAATCATAAAAATTCCAGAAATTAATATTTGTTCAAACACATATGTCAACTAGTTCATAACCAACGAAATTCAAAGCAAAGGTTACAAAGGAGAATCGGATTACACCGTGAGATGGAGATGGTGATGAACGATTGATGTGGTGGTCTCTTGAATCTCGAAAGCAAGCTTCAAGGTTAGAGATGGATGATGGATGCTCACGGCTATGCTTCTTCTCCCTTGGCCTTGCTTGAACTCGTGGAGATGACTAGAGGATGGAGAAACTCACGGCTATGCTAAGAAGATTTTCTGATTTTTTTCTAAAGTGTAAATTGTATGGAGAGAGGACCCTTTGACGTTGAGAAAAGGGGAGAATATATAGGGGCACGGCTAGGGTTCTCCAAGCAATCAGAAATTTCCACATCACTTCAACCAATGGTATGATGCCAAGTAAGCCTTGTGATGTGGTCCAACCAATCGTAGAATGCCAAGTAAGCCTTGGTGTGTCATCTAACCAATCAAAACTCTCCAAATTAATTCCCTAAATTCCTTTAATATATATCCTTGCCGAAATAATATAAGGATTTTCTGATTTTCTTCATTAATTTCGGCCAAGAATATCTTAGGAGAGAGTAATTGCCGAAATTCCATAAATAAATTCTGATTTGCTTCACCAATTTCGGCCACAAATATCCTTGGGAAAGTAATTGCCGAAATTCCATAAATAAATGCTGATTTGCTTCACCATTTTCGGCCAAAAATCACATTTAAATCTTCCAAGAATATCTCTTTGCCCTTAAAAATCTCCCTTGAATTACTCCAATCAAAATCTTCAATTATATTTTCAGATTTTCATGTTGCCTCCTCCTTTTCCTCTTTGTATTTTACGGCAAACACATATATATTCTCCAAAAATATCTCTCATGTGTCACAAACCCTAATTTCCATGGGCCTTTATCCATTTGCCAAAATCCATAACCTCTTGAGAGTTCTTGGGCCTTTGTGCGTCACCTTCAAGCCATGTCATCTTCTAATGTCTTCAAGAAGCTTCTTTCAATGCCATGACACTTCATTTTTCTGCTTTCCTTTCTTGGTTGACTCAAGAGTCTTGTTTTGGCAGGGTTTCCTCTTCTGGACAAGGTTTCCTGGTTGAAACAGGATTTCCTGGTTGAACCAGGAAAACTTCATTTCTTCTTTTCAGCTTATTTATGCAGCCCTTTGTATCTCATTTTGTCTCCTTCCAACATTGTGATGCGGCTGAAATAGCCTCACAATTTAACCCTGCAAAATGTAGTTGTCAGTATAGGATAAGCAGGGATCGTTCAGTCCGGGGATTGTAGGGTACACCTACACAAAAAGGTCAATTAACAAATAAACGAATAAAATGGGGGGTTTTTGAATTTGGTTTCTAATCTACTTAAAATAAAAACAAAACAAATAAAATTATCTACAATGATCGACTTCCCTAACCTTGACCAATACCACTAAGAAATTACTAAGTGTAAAAACAGAAAATCCATTTCAACATGCTACAAAAATGTGCCCATCTTAAATGCCTAGATAAGAGCCTAAATGAAAAGCCTCAGCGGATCAATCCACTTATCTGATTCATTCTAATGTAGGCTTGGATCGGAAAAGTCCTTACCAAGCCTAATACTACTAATTTTCGAAAACACTCAGCGTAATTCTCTTAACTAGTAGTATTATCTAACCCTCGAATCAACTCACACGTGCAAATTAACCATTAGACATAGAATTTAACACGTAATTTCCAGAATCGTTTAACCATTGAACATAGTTTTTACCACTTTTTAGAACTAATTGCTACTTGTTTAACTCAGCGTCTTAACAAATAACAATTACTCTTGGCAAATTAAGAAAACACACAAGAACTCTCACCGTTATTCTAGCATGTAAACTTATGAACCTAACTCTGAAAATTACCTAAACACGTAAAAGGGCACAAGATTGTAACATGCATCATAAAAGAATTCTCAAAATTAACTCAATAATAAACTGAAAATCTCAAAAATATTAATAAAAATATTCTGAAAATTTCATGTCTCCAATTACACAACTCACAAATTGAAACACACAAAACCGAAACAAAAATTATAAGTAGAGTCATAGTTACACTTTGAAGCTTTCCTCAGCGGCTTAGCAACACGGTGATGAACTCGTCTCTGCGATGGTGGTGGAGCGTCCTTGACTCAGCGCCTTAGAGCTTTGTAGATTGATGGATGGATGGTGTCACGGTCTTGTAGGATATGGAGGTTTGAGGAGTGAATTGGGTAGTCTTGGAATGATCTTAGCTGGGAAGTGATCTTGGCTAGGAAGTGATAGGAAATGAATTATCTTGGCTGGGAAGTGATCTTGGCTGGGAAGTGATGCAAATTCAGTTCTGGACGTTGCCTATTTATAGGGGAGCATTGGTTGGCTTTCCCAACTGAAACGTCTTCTTTATGGCCTTAACTCCTCTCATAATGGGGCAATTCCTTTAATTTCCAAGCTGAAACGTCTTTCTCTTATTTATTTTTCCAGCTGAAACATCATTTTCTTTTATTCCTCAACTGAAAACATCTTTTCTCCTTTATTTCCCAACTGAAAACGTCTTTCTCTTATTTATTTTCCAGCTGAAACGTCTTTCTCTTTTATTCCTCAACTGAAAACATCTTTTCTCCTTTATTTCCCTTCTTCATTGCTTGGTCAAATATCTTAATGCCTTATTTTATGACTCCATCATTGCTGTTTCCAAGAGTTCAACCAGGCAACGTTTCCTACAACAAGCAGGAGAATATCAGAATTTTCTAGAGAAAATGATAGGAGCAAAAAGTGTGACAATATTATTGAATATGTGCCCCATTTTAGCCTTGTTTCTCCCTTAAGTTTAGTGTTTTGAGTCATCGAGTCGTTTTTAGAGTCTTGTTGAGTATTTGGAGTGAAATAAGCGGAAAAAGTAAAATTCATGAAAAATCCTAGCTGGATCAGGATTCCTAACTGTCAACTATTTTTGCGGTCTTTACATTTTAATTTCTCTTTATTTTCTCTAGAAAATTCTGATATTCTCCTGCTTGTTGCAGGAAACGTTGCCTGGTTGAACTCTTGGAAACAGCAATGATGGAGTCATAAAATAAAGCATTAAGATATTTGACCAAGCAATGAAGAAGGGAAATAAAGGAGAAAAGATGTTTTCAGTTGAGGAATAAAAGAGAAAGATGTTTCAGCTGGAAAATAAATAAGAGAAAGACGTTTTCAGTTGGGAAATAAAGGAGAAAAGATGTTTTCAGTTGAGGAATAAAAGAAAAAGATGTTTCAGCTGGAAAAATAAATAAGAGAAACACGTTTCAGCTTGGAAATTAAAGGAATTGCCCCATTATGAGAGGAGTTAAGGCCATAAAGAAGACGTTTCAGTTGGGAAAGCCAACCAATGCTCCCCTATAAATAGGCAACGTCCAGAACTGAATTTGTATCTGATAGGAGCATTTTAATGCGACGTTTTAACTGCATTTCCCTACATTTTTCTGCGCCATTTCCTTGAAAAATCCCTGTTTGGGAAAGTTTCCATTCTTTGATTGGGAAAGTTCCTTATTGTAGAAAGTTTCCATTTTTGTCTTCATTTCTCATTTCTCATTTCTCATTTCTCATTTCTCATTTCTGGAAAGTTTCTATTTTTCAAATTAGGTAAGTTTCCATTTTTCATATTAGTTTCTATTTTCAGGACCTCCGAGCTAAAAAGTGGAAATGAATGCACGAATGGAAAGAGGAGCTTGCGAACGTCAAGACGAACAAATATGAGAAGAATTGGGCCACACATTTGAGCAGAAATGAAGAAATAAGCTTTCCTAATCCAATTAGGAAACCCTGCGAAATGGAGGAAGGCTTCCCGAGCAAGTTTCCAACGCAACCATGAAAAAGAAATGGAAAAATAATGAGTTTTGCGTTGGAAGATGAGAAGACTTGAAATTGAAGCAACGAGGCCCAAGAACTCTATGGATTTTCGGCAAAATGGATCAAGGCCCATCAAAAGCCCATGGAATTAGGGTTTGTGACGCATGGAGGAAACCCTAGGGTTGCATTGCCGTGAAAATCAAAAGGAGGAGGCAAAAGTGGCGTGAAAAATCAAGGGAAGAATCAAAGATTACGCAAGAGATTTTCTAGGGTGGAGTTTAAGGAAAGAAATCAAGAAAGAGACCAAATTGCGTCTAGGTTCATTCCTAGAAACCCTAAGCATGTTTTGGCCGAAATATCAAGAAGAAAATCAGAAAATATTCAAGGAATTTCGGCAAGAATATATTAGGGTATCTCCTTGGAGTTTTATGATTGGTTGGATGACACACTAGGGCTTACTTGGCAATTTCTCATTGGTGGAAGGCATGTGGAATTATTAATTTAATTCCTTGAGAAAATAAACAGAAAATCACGGCTTGGAGGCCAAGCATTGCCGTTCCCTATATATACAAGCACCCTAGACGTCTCCAAAAACCACTTTACAATTCAGAAAATTCTCTCTACGCGCGGAAGCTCTCTCCATTCTCTAGTGCAACTTTTGGCGTTTTCAAGCAAGGAAGGAAGAAGCAAGCTTAGGCCGTGAGCATCATCACCCATCCCACCTTGAAGCCGTGTACTTTGAAGCTTGCTTTCGAGTTTCATTAGTTCATCATTCGAGTTATTCATCCATCTCTCCATTCACGGTGTAATTCAACCTTCTTTCTTGTAATCACTTTTGATTCTCCTTGTTTGATTTCGTTGGATGTTGTTCTAGTTAACGTTTATGTTTGAACAAGGTTTATATTCTGAAAATTTATGATTGATTAAGGATTTTCGATTTCTATGTTGTGATTCCAAAGTTGCTTATGTGTGATTGTTCGATTGAGTTTGCTTTATAGATAACTTTTGTATTTTAATCTTATGTGGTTCGAAACACTTAGGGTTTTGATATGAATGGTGCTAGATTTAAGAACATGAAATCGACTTTTCGTTTTGTGTAAACTTGAATCAAAGTAGTAAAGGTTTTGGACAAAAATCGAATTCAATTGAAGAGGATTGCAATTAGGTGAACTTATTCAGACTAAGTTGTACACTTGAGTTGATAGCCTTTCCTTGAACTTCTTGCGTTGAACATGTATGATTGACTAGCTTTCTAGGGTTTGATTACAAGTTTGATAGGATTAATCTATGTGCTTTCATTTAGATTAATTAGCATTGAAAAGTAAAATATGGGAAATCGTTTGCTTTCGAATGTTTCACATGATCAACTCCTTTCACATGACTTGGAAGAACAATATGAAGTTAATTCGAATTCAATCATGAACTTGGTTTTAATCTTTGTTTCTTACATATCATTCTTGTATTTGTGTTTTTGTTCATACTTAGTTTTAATTCTTGTTTTTAATTTTCGAAAGCCAAACCCTAAAACCCCTTTTGAATTCGTAAATAATATGTATATGTGTGAATACTATACTTTGTTTTATTTTAATTGTTTAAATTGTCTTACATTGACAGGTGTACCCTCAATCCCCGGAATAGAACGATCCCTACTTGCTTATACTACTAATGATATTTCTAGGGTTAAATTATATGCTTGCTTTGAGCGTATCAATTTTTGGCGCCGTTGCCGGGGATTGAAAAATCACTTGTTGCATTGTGAATATTGTTGTTTTCGTAAATATTATATATATGTTCATATTGTGATCGAAATTTAGTAAAGAAAATACTTAGGTTGTTATTTATATTATTGAATACGAGTTTTATTGTGAGTTGTAAATTAAAGAGGAATAGGTGAAGTCGTGTTTATTAATATTGACCTAAACCCCTTAATGGTACCTAGTTCAGGTCCCTTAAGGTTGAGGGCGGTTTTTATTAATATTCATTGAACTGTCTTCACACCTAGGACCTTTTTCATCTAAGTAAGTATAGCCTATGTGAGATGGTGTCTAGGAAGGGGACAACGTTCATAACGGGTTTGGATCCAGAAGTGCTTACAAATGGGCCTAAACCACATTGTGGGAGTAGCTCATGCCAAAATGGATTCTGCCTCTTGTGTTCGCCCTCCCCTACCTGGCCATTTCAGTAAGGTTGCCCAAAGGATGTAGAAGGAACTTTGTGTCTAGACAACTATACTTGGGCCGCACGTCCACTTGATTTACAACTTGGAATTCAATTCGAAATCAATGATATGGATAACAAAAGAAAATGTTGTGATACACTAAGGTATATTGGATTAAACATAGTCTTGAAAAGGATAGCTGTTTCAGTCCCATTGCACATCGAGACTCCCTGTTCCCGTACCTAAGTGTTGAAATAATTGTAAATAAAAGAAAAGAAAAAGAAATAATTGTATAAATTTTCGTGAATAGTAAAAATCAGGTTTTTGAGAGTATGAATTTTATTATAAGTTTTTGACCATAATGGAATAGGTGAAGGACTTTGTCTTTAACATTAGTCTTGCACCCTTCTTTTCATGTGGCGCACCTTAGTAGCATAGGGTGTCTAGGTTGATTGGATACGAGAAGTGCTAGCAAAGGGTCTCGTCCCCTGCTAAACAAGTGAGCTAAGCTCCGCCAAAATCGTTCCTCTACTACCTGGCTCTATGTGAAAAGAGTTACCAAAAGATTGAGAAGGGCGACTAGTATTAAGGATCGAACCCTTGGGCCGCACGTCTAAACCTTGGTTAAGGGCTTATAATGGGATTCAAACTTTTCTTAACTATGCCATACCCTAACTAAAATTTGTATATTTGTAACATTATACTTTGTGGAATTTTTGTAATTTATACTTCTCTTTATACTTGTAAATTCGTGAATAGTAAATCGTGAATAGTGACTCGTGAATAGTAACATTTATGTATAAATCATTAACTTCTATTTACTTCACTATACACTTTACTAACTTCTCTAAATTTTAATAATGTTCAGGAATTCTATGAATGACCGAGCCTTCTAGACCTTCTACAGTTAAAGAAATTGAAGCAAGGATCGCTCGTTTGAAGAATTCTTCACTCCTTGAGTACAAACAGCCCTCTTCTCCAACATACAAGGAATACACAGTTAACGATCAAGGGAGGAGGCTGTTTCCTTCAGAAGGGTCAGTATCCCCTAGTGTTTCGTCCAACTCACTTACACCTCAGAATTCACCACCTGGTTCACCACCTCCTGAAGAAAACGTTAGAATGGCTTCCATTAGAGAACTCTCTTCATCTGTGGTTCAAGAAGGACTTCCTACAAGTATTGTGTACCCTGCACCTGCTCCAGGGAAGACGGCTGACTTTGAGTTAAGAAGTGGATTGCTTCATAGGCTTCCAACGTTCCATGGCCTCAATATGGAGGATGCCAACAAGCATCTTAGGGAGTTTCAATCCGTGTGTATCAACATGTTACCACAAGGAGCGGATGAGAATATCCTTAAGATGAAGGCATTTCCCTTCTCTCTAGCTGACCGTGCAAAAGATTGGCTCTATGAACTGCCTTCTGGACGAATTACTTCATGGAACACTATGATGAAGGCATTCTTAGAGAAGTACTTTCCAGCTTCAAAGATCATCACACTCCGGAAGAAGATAAGTGGAATTAAGCAAGCTCAAGATGAATCTTATTCCGCTTATTATGAGAGGTTTTCATCCTTGATTGCACAATGTCCTCAACATCAGATGAAGGAAGAAACCTTGCTAACTTGTTTCTATGAAGGTCTCCTACCCTTAGAACGTGATATGCTAGATGCTGCAGCTGGGGGAGCCTTTGTAGACAAGTCACCTACTGAAGGGCGAGCTATGATAGAGAACAGAGCAAAGAACGCCCAACAATACGAGGGTGTGGGCCTCACAACTAGAAAGGTGGGTGAGATAGGCACTTCGGTTATTGAGGATAGATTGAATAAACTCACCCTTCTCATGGATCAAGTTGTGAGTGCCAAGGGAATATTGCAAGCTTGTGGAGTATGTTCGATGCAAGGGCATGTAACTGATCAATGCCCTCAGTTATCAGAGAGTGGAGGATGGGAATCATTGAACGCCATTGGAGGTTACCAAGGAAATCATGGGGGCCCTCAACGTCCAAGATATGATCCTTACTCAAACACTTACAATCCTGGATGGAGGGACCACCCCAACTTCAAGTGGACAAACAATGAAAACACTCAGAATCCCCTTGGAGGAAATTTCCAACGTCCTCAAGGGCCACCATTTCAAGGACAATCTTTTCAAGGACCTCAAGGACCACCATTCCAAAGGCCCTACATGCAAAATCAACATGCTTCAGGGAGTTCAAATCAGAGCGTTAACTATGATAAGATGTTTGAAGCTCTCACTAGTTCTACTCAAGCTTTGGTTCAAGGACAACAGACCCACACCAAAGACATTGCGGATCTCAAGAACCAAATGGGCCAAGTTGTGGATTTTATGAGCAAGATTCATGAGACTGGGAAGCTCCCTAGTAACACCATACGAAATCCAAAGGGTAATGTGGAGAATGCATCTTTGGTGACTACTAGGAGTGGAAAGGTCTTTGTGGATCAACCTAAAAAAGCCAAGGAGGCTCAAGTGAACATTGAAGTTGAGGAGGAACAAGAAGCTACCAAGAAGAGCCTTGAAAAAGACCCTGCAACGTCCAAGGAAGAGACTAGGACGTCTTCACCTTCTAGAGCAAAACCGAAACCAAAAGGTAATGATTCTAACTTGAATACTTCGGTTATTGCTAACCCTTCTTCGTCTTGTATGCCCTTTCCACGCAGATTTGCTATATCGAAGAAGGATGAAAGTGACCAAGCTATCTTGGAAACTTTCAAGAAGGTGCAAGTAAATTTACCCCTCCTTGAGGCTATCAAGCAAGTGCCTAGGTATGCTAAGTTTTTGAAAGAGCTTTGTACCTCAAGGAGGAGAAAAGGTGAGAAAGAGGTAGTAAAGGTAAGTGAAAATGTATCTGCCTTGATTCAGAGGAAACTACCCCATAAATGCAAAGACCCTGGAAGTTTTACTATTCCATGCACTATTGGTACTTCTAGGTTTGAGAACGCTATGTTAGACTTAGGGGCTTCTGTGAACGTCATGCCCTATTCTGTTTATGAAACCCTAGGTCTAGGTGAGCTTAAATCTAATAATGTTATCATTCAGTTAGCTGACAGGTCTAATGCATACCCTAGAGGTTTGTTGGAAGATGTCCTTGTGCAGGTTAATCATCTTTTCTTTCCAGCTGACTTCTATGTGTTGGAGATGGAAGACTCCCCAGTGAGTTCAACGCCATTGCTATTGGGTCGCCCTTTCCTAAGGACGGCTAGGACCAAGATAGATGTGTATGATGGCTCTCTCACCATGGAATTTGATGGTGACGTTATTGGCTTCAACATATTTGAAGCTATGAGGTATCCTCTTGATGTTCATGATTGTTTTTCTATTGATATTCTGGACAATCTTGCACAGGAAATGTTTGATATCATGAATGAGGATACTTTGGTCACCACACTGGAGCAAGGAGTGGGATACACCAAAGATGGCGTCACACTCCATGAAGATGTGCTCAAGGAAACATGTGAGGACGAAATCATTGCTAATGTGTCCTTCCTTGAGGCATCATCCTTTGTAGGTAAGTCTCCTCCACCCTTGTCCATTCAGTTATCTGCTAATAAGACTTTACCTTCAGTGATCCAGGCACCAGAACTTGAACTTAAACCTTTACCAGACCACTTGAAGTATGTCTACTTAGGAGACAAGGAGACTTTACCAGTGATTGTATCCTCCTCTCTTACTTCGTCTCAAGAGGAGAGATTGGTGGAGATGTTAAAGCAACACAAGACCGCCATAGGATGGACATTGGCGGATATCAAGGGAATAAGCCCTACTACTTGCGTCCATAGGATACTCCTTGAGGAGGGGACAAAACCCACTAGAGAGGCTCAACGTCGTCTCAACCCTCCTATGATGGAAGTTGTGAAGAAGGAGGTCATCAAACTCCTAGATTGTGGCGTCATATACCCCATTTCAGACTCCAAATGGGTGTCCCCAGTTCAAGTTGTACCTAAGAAGTCAGGAGTGACTGTTGTGAAGAATGCAGAAAACGAATTGGTACCCCAAAGGACAGTTACTGGCCACAGAGTTTGCATTGACTACAGGAAGCTCAACGCAACAACAAGGAAAGATCACTTTCCTCTTCCATTCATTGATCAGATGCTTGAGCGTTTGGCTGGACATGATTACTACTGCTTCTTGGATGGCTACTCAGGGTACAATCAGATTGCCATAGCCAATGAAGACCAAGAGAAGACGACATTCACTTGTCCCTTTGGAACATTTGCTTATCGTCGTATGCCTTTTGGACTATGCAACGCCCCAGGTACCTTTCAAAGGTGTATGGTAAGTATATGGTAAAATTGGTACGCCCTTAGCAAGTGCATAATTTAACCCTGAAATGTCATTAGTAGTACGTAATAAATAGGGATCGTTCTATTCCGGGGATTGAGGGTACACCTGTCATTGTCAAACAATTAAACAATTAAAATTAAAACAATGTATAATATTCACAAAGATATTCACAACTATAAACATTGTACACGAAAAGGGGGAATTTTGTTTTTGGTTTTTTGAAAATAAAACTAAGTTAACAAAACAATTAAAATGCAAAAACATAAAAAATACAAATGGAATGAGAGAACAAAGATCAAAAACCGAAACATATGATTAAAAATGATTCAAACCCTAATATTGTTCATCTAAGTCATGAGAAAGGAGTTGATCATGTGAAACATTCGAAAGCAAATGAATTCCCATTTTTTACTTTTCAATGCTAATTAACCTAAGCGAAAGCACCTAGATTAATCCTATCAAACATGCAATCAAACCCTAGAAAGCTAGTCAATCATGTCATGTTTAACGCATTACACATAGAGAAAGGCTATCAACTCAAGTGTACAACTTAGTATGGAAAAGTCCACCTAATTGCAATCCTCGTTAATTAAATTCGATCTTTGTACAAAACCTTTACTACTTTGATTCAAGTTTACACAAAACGAAAAGTCGATTTCATGTTCTTAAACCTAGCACCAATTATATCAAAACCCTAAGTGTTTGCAACCACATAAGATTAAAATACAAAAGTTATCTATAACGCAAATTTAATTAAACAAACCCACATAAGCAACTCTCGAATCACAATAATATGAATCTGAAAATTCTCAATTAATCATAAAAATTCCAGAAATTAATATTTGTTCAAACACATATGTCAACTAGTTCATAACCAACGAAATTCAAAGCAAAGGTTACAAAGGAGAATCGGATTACACCGTGAGATGGGGATGGTGATGAACGATTGATGTGGTGGTCTCTTGAATCTCGAAAGCAAGCTTCAAGGTTGGAGATGGATGATGGGTGCTCACGGCTATGCTTCTTCACCCTTGGCCTTGCTTGAACTCGTGGAGATGACTAGAGGATGGAGAAACTCACGGCTATGCTAAGAAGATTTTCTGATTTTTTTCTAAGGTGTGTGGTGTTGTTCTTCTGTTTGATGGTGTGTTGGTGTGTAGAATTGTGTAGAGAATGCTCCTATTTATAGGAGGATGACAACTTAGTCTCCAAGTCTTCAAGATTGATCCACACAGCATTAGCCAATCAATCAACGCCACGTCAGCTCTGCTATGTCATCCAACCAATAAGAAACCTCCAATTTAACACCTTGATTTAGGGAGATTATTTTTGAATTAATTGCATGATTATTTTCTGATTTATCTCCTCAAATAACTATCCAATCATGCCACACAGCTTCGACCAATCACAGAATGCCATGTCAGCTCTGTTGAGTCATCCAGCCAATCAGAAGCCTCCAAAATAAATCCCATAATCTTTCCAAATATATTATTGCTGATTTTCCCAAGATTTAATCTGATTTTTCTCTTAATTTTCGGCCAAAATACTCTTGAGTGAAAATAGGAATGAATCTGGACTTGTTTTGGACTTTTTCTCTCTTAAATCTCTCCATGGCATCATTATCCTTGATCATCTCTTGATTTTTGACATTAACTCCATAATTTCCCATGGCAAAATCAGCTTTAATTCCCCATAATATCTCCCACGTCATCATGTGGTCTCCTAATGCCTTCAGGTTTCCTAGCCACATCAGGATTCCTGCGTTGACTGGGATTCCTAGTCGGACCAGGAAAACTCCATTTCTTCATTTCAACTCATTTCTTCTCCATTTATTTCAATGTACCTATAAAATAAAAACTAAATTAAAAATGATTAAATAAAGGAAATAACTAAGAAAAATATGAGGAAATAATTATTAAAACGTCGCATAAAAATGCTCCTATCAGTATATTTTCGGATTATATTGAGAAAATCATAGAGGTATTCATGGATGACTTTTCTGTTTTTGGAAAAAGCTTTGATGATTGTCTTAATAATCTGGAAATTATTTTAAAGCGTTGTGTGGAAACTAACCTTGTGCTAAATTGGGAAAAGTGTCATTTTATGGTTAGACAAGGTATAGTCCTAGGACATATTGTCTCTTCTAGGGGAATTGAGGTTGATAAAGCTAAGGTAGACCTTGTGCGTTACTTACCCTCTCCCACTTCTGTGAGAGAGATTCGTTCTTTTCTTGGCCATGCAGGGTTTTACAGGAGATTTATCAAGGATTTCTCCAAGATTTCGAGACCTTTATGCCAACTACTCCAAAAGGATGTGGCGTTTGTGTTTGACAAAGAGTGTCAAGAGGCTTTTGACAAGCTCAAGGAGCTATTGACGTCTGCCCCTATCATGCTACCTCCAGATTGGTCCTTGCCCTTTGAGTTGATGTGTGACGCCTCTGACTATGCAGTTGGAGCTGTTTTGGGGCAAAGGAAGGACAAACGACCGTATGCCATCTACTACGCCTCAAGGACTCTGAATGATGCGCAACTGAACTACTCAACTACAGAGAAAGAGCTCCTTGCAGTTGTTTTTGCCCTTGAGAAGTTTCGTTCCTACTTACTTGGTACCAAGGTGATTATTTATACTGACCATGCAGCTTTGAAGTACTTGATGACCAAGAAGGAGGCGAAACCGAGGCTCATTAGATGGATCCTACTCTTGCAAGAGTTTGACGTTGAAATCAAGGACAAGAAGGGTAGTGAGAACGTGGTAGCTGACCACTTGAGTCGGTTGGTGCACGCAGAAGATCCTCTCCCTTTAGTGGAGACGTTTCCAGATGAACAACTCTTTGGAATCCAGGTAAGTGAACCATGGTATGCGGATATTGTGAATTACATTGTTTCTAGGAAGATTCCGGATACCATGTCACGTGCTCATAGGGATAGGCTTCAGAAAACTGTTAAGCAATATGTTTGGGATGAACCTTATCTGTGGAAATATTGCTCTGATCAACTGATTAGGAGATGTGTGCCTGAACATGAACATAATGCTATACTTTCGTTTTGCCACTCTAAAGCATGTGGGGGTCACTTTGGGTCTAAGAAAACTGCGTTTAAAGTGTTGGAATCCGGATTCTTTTGGCCAACGTTATTTAAGGATGCATATGCATATTGTTTGACTTGTGATAGATGCCAAAGAACAGGAAATCTAAGCTCTAGAGATCAAATGCCTTTATCTAATATCATAACTGTTGAAATATTTGATGTCTGGGGTATAGATTTCATGGGACCTTTTCCTTCATCTTTTGGATTTCTCTATATCTTGCTTGCTGTGGATTATGTGTCGAAATGGGTGGAGGCAAAAGCCACTCGAACTAATGACTCTAAGGTTGTTGCAGATTTTATCAAGTCTAACATCTTTAGCAGGTTTGGCATGCCTAGAGTTCTCATTAGTGATGGTGGTTCCCACTTTTGCAATCGAACGATTGAGGCTCTCTTGAAGAAATATGATGTGACACATAAGGTTTCTACACCTTATCATCCACAAACAAGTGGACAAGCTGAAGTCTCAAATCGTCAAATCAAGGGAATATTGGAGAAGACTGTGAATCCTAACAGAAAGGATTGGTCCTTGCGTTTGGAGGATGCGTTGTGGGCCTACAGAACTGCATACAAAACTCCCATAGGTATGTCCCCATATCGAATTGTCTATGGCAAACCTTGCCATTTACCTGTGGAGTTAGAGCACAAAGCTTGGTGGGCTGTGAAGCAGTTTAACATGGATCTAGATGAGGCTGGGCTTCATAGGAAGCTACAATTGCAAGAGTTAGAGGAGATTAGGAATGATGCTTTCGAAAGTGCCAAGATCTACAAGGAAAAGACTAAGGCCTTCCATGATAAGATGATTCGTAGGAAGACTTTTGTTGTGGGACAGAAAGTTCTTTTATTCCATTCTCGTCTTAAACTCTTTCCAGGTAAACTTCGTTCTCGTTGGATTGGACCTTTTGTTATTACTCATGTGTTTCCTCATGGAGCTGTGCAGATAAAGAGTGGACAAACAGGTAACGAGTTCAAAGTGAATGGCCATCGCCTCAAGCCATACTATGAGACGTTTGTGGAGCATGAAGTGGAGGATGTACCCCTCCAAAACGCTCCACAACATGAGGATTAATTGGAGGTACAAGTCTAGGCTGAAAGACTATAAACATTAAGCGCTGCTTGGGAGGCAACCCAATTCAGAAGTAGCTGTGAAGGAGTCTACACACGCAGATTTGATTTCTCCTTCCCTATTTCTCCTTCTTTTCACGTTTTCTTTTTGTACTTAGTAGTTAATTGCGTAAATTTCTACCCTATATGCTTAATTGTTACATTGCATGCTTATAATTGATTACATTGAGGACAATGCAATATTTAAGTGTGGGGGAAGGGATTTACACTTTTGTTTTGAGTCATATATTGAAAAATACAAAAAAATCGAAAAATGTCAAAAAATAACAAAAATTTCGTTGCTTTTATTGAGTCATTGAGTCATGTTTTGGGTGAAATAATTTCTTCATCGTAGGCGCATCTATTAAGGTGTGATGTCTAGGTCTGGTTTGGATACGAGAAGTGCTAGCAAAGGGTCTCGTCCCCTGCTAAACAAGTGAGCTGAGCTCCGCCAAAATCGTTCCCTTCCTTACCTGGTCACATCCCAAAGGAGTTACCGAAAGGAGAAAGGAAATAACCCTAGTCCCTAGTTAACGTTTGAGTCTTTTGTCATTTTGTTTTGAGTCTTAGGATGCCCTTTCAACTGTCTAGGATGATTCTATATCTCTGAAATTACGACTAAAAGAGAATCACAAAATTGAGATGACTTTAAAATGGTATTCTTTGGTTAATTGAGATATATGAAAAATGTGTGCCTTGTAGTGGATATGGATTTCGTGACTTTGGTACAGAATATGAGCATGTTAAGATGAGTTTTGATTCATATAGACCCATGTGAGATAATTGAACCCATGTCCCTTTTTCTTGGAGTGAAATGAAAAATATATTCTTATTTTCTTGGCGATGTTTTGATGATCTCATTATTCTTTCATTTGATTGACTGCTTGCCATAGATTAAGTTTGATGGACTAGAGAATGCTAGAATTCGCTCTTGTGCTTGTTGAGACGTTATATCAATACATGGCCTTGATTCTGGAAAGGATAGAGGCAACCTAGGAACTACCACCATTGCCATATAAACCTGTTGATAGGAGCATTTTAATGCGACGTTTTACTTGCTTTTCCCTGCATTTTCTGCGTTATTTCCTTAATAAAACCCTGTTTAGGAAAGTTTCCATTCTTTGATTGGGAAAGTTCCTATTTGTAGAAAGTTTCTATTTTTGTAGTTTTTATTTATCATTTTTAGTAAGTTTCCATTTTTAGTAGTTTCTATTTTTCATTTTTAGAAAGTTTCCCACTTTTCATTTTAGGAAAGTTTCTATTTTTCTTACTAGTTTCTATTTTCAGGTCCTTGTCACAAATGAGCTGAAACGAGCTCACAAATGGAGAGAGAAGCTAGCCAACGTTGGAGGGAGACAAGATGAAGTACAAAGGGAAGCACAAATGAGCAGAAATGAAGAAATGAAGCTTTCCTGGTCCAACCAGGAAACCCTGTCCAGAAAAGGAAAGCTTGCCAAAACAAGACTCTTGAGCCAACCATGAATGGAGATCGAATTAATGAAGTGACATGGCATGAGAGAAGCTTCTTGAAGACTCTAGATGATGACATGGCACAAAGGTGGCGCATGGAGGCCCAAGAACTCTCAAGACTTGTTGATTTTTCGGCAAATGGATCAAAAGCCCACAAAGCCCATGCAATTAGGGTTTGTGACGCAATGAAGAAACCCTAGAGATGTTTGCCGTCCAAAATGAAGAGAGAAACAAGGAAAATGACGTGGAAAATCAGAAATTAAAAGGAGATTTTCTAGGGAGATTTTCTAGGGCTATTTTTATGGAAATTCATCAAGAGATAAACCCTAGAATATCTTTTGCCGTCCAAGCCAAGAGGAAAAGAAGGAAGTTGCCGTGTGAATTAAAAGAAAACCCTAGAGAATTCGGCAAGGAGATATTCAAGGGAGAAATAAAAGGAAAGAGAAAAAGGTGGAGACCAAGAAAAGCTCAAAAGAAGTCTAGATACATTCCTTAATTCCCTAAAGGAAGTTTGGCCGAATTGAACTACAAAAATCAGAATTATATCAAGGGAATTTCGGCAAGATTATTTAGGGAATTAAATGGAATTTTGTGATTGGTTGAACCACCTCATAGGGCTTATTTGGCAAGATATTATTGGAGGAAATTATGTGGAATTTTCAGATTAATTCCATAAGGTTTACACGGCTTGGAGAGCAAGTTGGCCGTCCCCTATATAACCTCCCCTCTTCTCAACGTTTTAGAGTTCCTAGTTCCATTTTTTACGTTTACACTTTGAGAAAATAATTCAGAAAACTCTTTAGACTAGCCGTGCTCCTCTCCATCCTCTAGGGCAACCACGAAGTGCAAGCAAGGCCAAGGAAGAAGAAGACAAGCCGTGCACACCATCCACCCTCCACCTTGAAGATTGCTTTCGAAATTCAAGAGACCACATCATCACTTCATTCATCTCATCTTCATCACGGTGTAATCCGATTCTCCTTTGTACCTTTGCTTTGTATTTTCGTTGGTTTTGCCTTAGTTGACATATATGTATGAACAAGTATTGTTTTCTGAAATTTTATGATGAATTGTTAATTTTCAGATTCATATATTGCGATTTATGGTTGCTTTTGTGTGAGTGTTTGATTAAATTTGCATGATAGATAACTTTTGTATTTTAATCTTATGTGGTTGCAAACACTTAGGGTTTTGATATAATTGGTGCTACGAATTTAAGAACATGAATCAACTTTTTGGTTTTGTGTTCTTGGATCGATAAGTAGTAAAGGTTTTGTACAAAAACCGAATTTAATCAAAGAAGATTGCAATTAGGTGGACTTTTTCATACTAAGTTGCACATTTGAGTTGATAGCCTTTCTAGGTGCTTAATGCGTTAAACATGACATGATTGACTAGCTTTCTAGGGTTTGATTGCATGTTTGATAGGATTAATCTAGGTGCTTTCACTTAGGTTAATTAGCATTGAAAGTAAAATATGGGAAATTGTTTGCTTTTGAACGTTTCACATGATCAACTCCTCTTGCATGACTATGATGAACAATGATGAACTTGAATCAATTTTAATCATGAGTTTCGACTTTGATCTTTGTTCTTGCATTCCATTTGTATTTTTATGTTTTTGCATTTTAATTATTTAGGTAACTTAGATTTTATTTTCGGAAATTAAAACCAAAAACCAAAAACTCCCCCTTTTCGTAAATATGTATATATTTTGTTTTATTTTTGTAAATATTATACTTTGTTTTAATTTTAATTGTTTAATTGTTTGATAATGACAGGTGTACCCTCAATCCCCGGAATAGAACGATCCCTTTTTACTTTATACTACTAATGACATTTCAGGGTTAAATTATGCGCTTGCTTTTAGGTGCATCAATTTTTGGCGCCGTTGCCGGGGATTGAAAAATCACTTGTTAAATATGCGAATATATGTGTTTGTTTATATTGTGACCGAAAAAAAAAAAAAAAAAAAAAAAATTTCTTGTTAATTGTTCATAATTTGTTAGTCAATTAGTTAATTAGTTAATTAATTACTTAGGTTGTTATTTTTATTGTTGAATACGAATTTTAATTGTAAGTTGTAAATTAAAGAAGGAATAGGTGAAGTCGTGTCTATTAATATTGGCCTAAACCCCTTATTGGTACCTAGTTCAGGTCCCTTAAGGTTGAGGGCGGCCTTTATTAACATTCATTGAACTATCTTCACACTTAGGACCGTTTATATCCAAGTAAGTATAGCCTATGTGGGATGGTGTCTAGGAAGGGGACAACGCTCATGACTGGTTCTTGAATCCAGAAGTGCGTGCAAATGAGCCTAAACCACAATGTGGGAGTAGCTCATGCCAAAATGGATTCTACCTCTCGTGGTCGCCCTCCCCTACCTGGCCATCTCAGTAAGGTTGCCCAAAGGATGTAGGAGGGACTTTGTGTCTAGACGACTATACTTGGGCCGCACGTCCTCTTGATTTACCGCTTGGAATTGAATTTGAAATCAATAATATACATAACAAGTGAAAATGTTGTGATTCACTAAGGTATATTGGATTAAACATAGTCTTGAAAAGGGTAGCTGTTTCAGTCCCATTGCACATCGAGACTCTCTGTTCCCGTACCTAAGTGTTGAAAATAATTGTAAAGAAAAGGAAGAAAAACAAATATTTGTAAGTATTTTCGTAAAAAAAAAAAAAAAAAAAAAAAAAAAAAAAGAAGAAGAAAAAAAAAAAAGTGTACAAAGTGTGATGTTTGTTTGTGTGAAAGTTTTGTGTAAATGGTGTCTAATCTTGTTAAACAAAGGAAATGTAAAGAATTAATTATAAATATTGTTAAATTCTTGATTTATTATAAGTGTGTAAATTCGTATGAGTAGATAAGGGCCCTTTTGTTAATATTGGCCTTAACCCTTCATTAGTGCCTTTCTGAGGTCTTATGAGGTTGAGGGCGGCTTTTATTAACATTTGGAGAACTGTCTAACACATGAGTTCTTTTCAAGCTGAGTAAGGGGCATATAGGTGGTGTCTTAGGTTGAGACCCTGGGTGATGGGTTCAAATTGGATCTCAGAGATACTATAGACTGTGCGTAAACCACAATGTGGGAGTAGCCAATAGGGGCCTAAACCTCAATGAGGGAGTAGCCTCCGTAGTGTCACCAAAATGAGTCCTCCCTCTCACTTACCTCTTAATCTGGCCATCTAGCCTTCTGAAACAAAGGAAAGCGACTTATGTCTAGACGACTATCCCTAGATTGTATCTCACCAATAGTAGTGGTTTCTATTGGGCTCGACTTACAACTTGTAATCAATTGAGATATTAACTTTATTTTGTAAAGATAATAAGATACTTGAACATAACCTCCACTTGTAAATTGTGTGATTTGTACTTTCTATACTTGTATAAACTTCTTACGTGGTTTATTTGTGAAAAGATTGTGGATAGTTTGTAATTTATACTCTCTTTATACTTGTATAAATCATAAATAGTAAAGTCATGAATAGTAACTTGTGAATAGTGACTCGTGAATAGTAAAGTTGATGTATCAATCACTAATTTGTAATTAGCTCACTTTATACTTTGCTAACTTCTTTGAATTTTGATGATGTTCAGGATTCCTATGAATGACCGAGCCTTTTAGACCCTCTACACTAAAGGAAATTGAAGCAAGGCTCGCTCGTTTGAAGGGTCCTTCACTCCTTGAGTTCACAAGCCCTTCTCCTTCAACATACAAAGAGTACACATTTAACGAGCAAGGGAAGAGGACCTACTGTTCTGAGGAGTCTACATCACCTACACCAAGTCCATCTCCGCCTTCACGTTCACCTTCACCTGTGGTTTCGTCCAACTCTACACCACCTTCACCACCACCTGAAGAAGTCGAAGAAGAGAGAATGGCATCTATTAGGGAACTCTCCACCGCAACTGTTGAAGGAGGACCCCCTACAGGCATAGTATACCCTGCCCCTGCAGCTGGAAGACAGGCAGAGTTCGAGCTTAAGAGTGGATTGTTGCACAAGCTCCCTATCTTCCATGGACTTAATATGGAGGATGCTAACAAGCACGTACGAGAATTCCAATCTGTTTGTGCAAACATGCAACCACAAGGGGCAGATGAGAACCTCCTTAAGATGAGAGCATTCCCATTCTCATTAGCTGATAGAGCCAAAGATTGGCTATATGAGCTTCCTGCTGGACGTATCACATCATGGGAAACAATGAGGAAGGCCTTCTTGGAGAAATACTTCCCAGCCTCAAAGGTCATCACACTTAGGAAGAAGCTCAGTGGGATAGAGCAAGCCCATGATGAGTCCTATGCTGCCTACTACGAGAGGTTCAACTCCCTACTTGCACAATGTCCTCAACATCAAATGAAGGATGAGACCCTACTTACATGTTTCTATGAAGGACTCTTACCCTTGGAAAGGCAAATGTTGGATGCTGCAGCTGGTGGAGCTTTTGTGGATAAGTCACCTGCGGTTGGGAGGGAACTTATAGCTAATCGTGCCCTAAACTCCCAACAGTATGAGGGTGTGAGACAACCCACTCGTAGGGTAAATGAGGTGAGCACTAGTCCTGCCATTGCGGATCAATTGAGCAAACTCACCCTTCTTGTGAACAAGGTGGCGACTACTCAAGGCCATGGAGGACCCTCTGCTTGTGGGGTATGCTTTACTCAAGGACATCCTACGGATCAATGTCCTCAACTGAGTGAGAATGGTGGTTGGGAATCTGTGAATGCTATAGGAGGCTATCAAGGGAACCAAGGGGGTCCCCCACGTCCAAGGTATGATCCATATTCGAATACCTATAACCCTGGATGGAGGGACCACCCCAACTTCAAGTGGACCAACAATGAAAATGTTCAGAACCCTCTTGGTGGAAATTTCCAACGTCCTCAAGGACCTCCCTATCAAAGACCTTACATGCCTCCTCAACACAATGTAGGGAATCCCAATTCTCACTATGATAAGACGATAGAGGCATTGACTAATTCTACTCAGGCATTGACTAGTGCCACACAGACTTTGCTTCAAGGACAACAGACCAATGCCAAGGACATTGCAGAGCTCAAGAAGCAAATGGGACAAGTGGTGGACTTCATGACCAAGTTTCATGAGAGTGGTAAGCTTCCGAGCAACACAATTCCAAACCCAAAGGGAGGCTTTGAAGGTTCCACCAACTGAGGAGAAGAGGAAACCACGTCTAGGCTGAGAAGACGTTAAAACCAAGCGCTACTTGGGAGGCAACCCATGCAAATCAGATTTGCTTTCTTTATCCTTATCTTTTATTTTTCGTTTTTGCTTTTTGAATTTAGTATTATTTTCGTAAATTTCATCCCTGTATGCTTAAGTGTTTCATTGCATGCTTTTAATTGATTACATTGAGGACAATGCAATATTTAAGTGTGGGGGAAGGGATTTATATTTTTAGTCTTTTATTTTGAGTCATATATTGAAAAATACAAAAAAATTGAAAAATGTCAAAAATTTAAAAATTTTCGTTGCTTTTGTTTTTGTTTTGAGTCTTAGGATGCCCTTTCAACTGTCTAGGATGATTCTATATCTCTGAAATCATGACTAAAAGAGGAGCACAAAATTGAGATGATTTAAACATGGTATTCTTTGGTTAATTGAGATATATGAAAACTATGTGCCTTGTAGTGGATATGGATTTCGAAACTTTGGTACAGAAAATATGAGCATGTTAAGATGAGTTTTGATTCATAAAAACCCATGTGAGATAATTGAGCCCATGTCCCTTTTTCTTGGAGTAAAATGAAAAATATATTCTTATTTTCTTGGCGATGTTTTGATGATCTCATTATTCTTTCATTTGATTGACTGCTTGCCATAGATTAAGTTTGATGGACTAGAGAATGCTAGAATTCACTCTTGTGCTTGTTGAGACGTTATATCAATACATGGCCCTGATTCTGGAAGGGATAGAGGCATCCTAGGAATTACCACCATTGCCATATAAACTTGTGTCCCCATTTGTGCCCGTCGTGGGACTCCCCTAGATTAGCCCCTTTGAGCCTACATTAAGCCTTTTCGTTCATCACCCTAAAATCCTTAACCATGAAGCTTAGTATAGTAACAACCCTACCCTTTGTTCTAAGAACTTAGTGGAGCTATCTTTTGAGACATACTACATGGGTTTGGTGCTAAGGAGGGAAATTGAGAAGAGGTTAAAGTTCAAGTGTGGGGGTAGACTTGTCCATAAAGAAAAAAATATGTGAAAGCCGTGAAAAATGAAAAGAAAAGAAAAAATGTACGGCTAGAAAAGAAAAGAAAGAAATATTTATGGATTTTAGTCCCCCATACTTAGTGATTTTGGAGTTTACTTGGAAATGAAGGCCTATTAAAGAAAAATTTGACCTTTGTCCATTCACTATAGTTCAGGGGAAGTTTACAATGAAGATTGGGCCCAACATGAAGACACTAGGCCCCTTTTATGTTACCTCTAGGGGAAGTGACGTTTTTGCAATGCATTGGTGGATTTCTTGTGGTCTCTACATTTACATGTGCTCTGCTAGGTTTTTAGGACACTTTGATAAATCCTTACCCTTCATTTCTTAAAACCTTGAGCCTTGGCCCCATTACAACCTTTAAGAAGACCTTCTTGATCCTTAAGATGGGACAGCCCTTGATGTGGAGATGAGTTACAAGAGTTGAACCTATGGCTTGGGTCCATCTGTGCAAGTAGTTGGTATCCTTCATGAGATCTTTAAAGAAAATTATACATGTGCTTTCGTTTCTTACATTATGTGATATACTTGCTATCTTTCACATATACTTGAGTGTATAAGCTTTTAAGCATTGCCTTGAATTCTGAGAGAAGAAAGAGTGGATATGCCTTGTGAGGATTGAATCATACTTGTCTGAAACATGCTTAACAGAACCCATCACCATTGTTACAACCAAGTCCTACTTGTGTATGTGAAGATTATGTGTTTTAATTAACTCTCGAATGCCTAAACATTTATTCTTGGTGAAGTGCTAATCTTGGTGTTGTGAAAGTAAGAGATTGCTGAGACAAAAAGTTGAAGGGCTATAGAGTCTGTTTCGTGTCAAGTCTTTAATTTTCGTTGAGTCTTAGTGTGTGTCTTAGTGTGATTTTGCTAAGGGACTAGCAAAAGCTAAGTGTGGGGGAATTTGATAGGAGCATTTTAATGCGACGTTTTACTTGCTTTTCCCTGCATTTTCTGCGTTATTTCCTTAATAAAACCCTGTTTAGGAAAGTTTCCATTCTTTGATTGGGAAAGTTCCTATTTGTAGAAAGTTTCTATTTTTGTAGTTTTTATTTATCATTTTTAGTAAGTTTCCATTTTTAGTAGTTTCTATTTTCATTTTTAGAAAGTTTCCCACTTTTCATTTTAGGAAAGTTTCTATTTTTCTTACTAGTTTCTATTTTCAGGTCCTTGTCACAAATGAGCTGAAACGAGCTCACAAATGGAGAGAGAAGCTAGCCAACGTTGGAGGGAGACAAGATGAAGTACAAAGGGAAGCACAAATGAGCAGAAATGAAGAAATGAAGCTTTCCTGGTCCAACCAGGAAACCCTGTCCAGAAAAGGAAAGCTTGCCAAAACAAGACTCTTGAGCCAACCATGAATGGAGATCGAATTAATGAAGTGACATGGCATGAGAGAAGATTCTTGAAGACTCTAGATGATGACATGGCACAAAGGTGGCGCATGGAGGCCCAAGAACTCTCAAGACTTGTTGATTTTTCGGCAAATGGATCAAAAGCCCACAAAGCCCATGCAATTAGGGTTTGTGACGCAATGAAGAAACCCTAGAGATGTTTGCCGTCCAAAATGAAGAGAGAAACAAGGAAAATGACGTGGAAAATCAGAAATTAAAAGGAGATTTTCTAGGGAGATTTTCTAGGGCTATTTTTATGGAAATTCATCAAGAGATAAACCCTAGAATATCTTTTGCCGTCCAAGCCAAGAGGAAAAGAAGGAAGTTGCCGTGTGAATTAAAAGAAAACCCTAGAGAATTCGGCAAGGAGATATTCAAGGGAGAAATAAAAGGAAAGAGAAAAAGGTGGAGACCAAGAAAAGCTCAAAAGAAGTCTAGATACATTCCTTAATTCCCTAAAGGAAGTTTGGCCGAATTGAACTACAAAAATCAGAATTATATCAAGGGAATTTCGGCAAGATTATTTAGGGAATTAAATGGAATTTTGTGATTGGTTGAACCACCTCATAGGGCTTATTTGGCAAGATATTATTGGAGGAAATTATGTGGAATTTTCAGATTAATTCCATAAGGTTTACACGGCTTGGAGAGCAAGTTGGCCGTCCCCTATATAACCTCCCCTCTTCTCAACGTTTTAGAGTTCCTAGTTCCATTTTTTACGTTTACACTTTGAGAAAATAATTCAGAAAACTCTTTAGACTAGCCGTGCTCCTCTCCATCCTCTAGGGCAACCACGAAGTGCAAGCAAGGCCAAGGAAGAAGAAGACAAGCCGTGCACACCATCCACCCTCCACCTTGAAGATTGCTTTCGAAATTCAAGAGACCACATCATCACTTCATTCATCTCATCTTCATCACGGTGTAATCCGATTCTCCTTGTACCTTTGCTTTGTATTTTCGTTGGTTTTGCCTTAGTTGACACATATGTATGAACAAGTATTGTTTTCTGAAATTTTATGATGAATTGTTAATTTTCAGATTCATATATTGCGATTTATGGTTGCTTTTGTGTGAGTGTTTGATTAAATTTGCATGATAGATAACTTTTGTATTTTAATCTTATGTGGTTGCAAACACTTAGGGTTTTGATATAATTGGTGCTACGAATTTAAGAACATGAATCAACTTTTTGGTTTTGTGTTCTTGGATCGATAAGTAGTAAAGGTTTTGTACAAAAACCGAATTTAATCAAAGAAGATTGCAATTAGGTGGACTTTTTCATACTAAGTTGCACATTTGAGTTGATAGCCTTTCTAGGTGCTTAATGCGTTAAACATGACATGATTGACTAGCTTTCTAGGGTTTGATTGCATGTTTGATAGGATTAATCTAGGTGCTTTCACTTAGGTTAATTAGCATTGAAAGTAAAATATGGGAAATTGTTTGCTTTTGAACGTTTCACATGATCAACTCCTCTTGCATGACTATGATGAACAATGATGAACTTGAATCAATTTTAATCATGAGTTTCGACTTTGATCTTTGTTCTTGCATTCCATTTGTATTTTTATGTTTTTGCATTTTAATTATTTAGGTAACTTAGATTTTATTTTCGGAAATTAAAACCAAAAACCAAAAACTCCCCCCTTTTCGTAAATATGTATATATTTTGTTTTATTTTTGTAAATATTATACTTTGTTTTAATTTTAATTGTTTAATTGTTTGATAATGACAGGTGTACCCTCAATCCCCGGAATAGAACGATCCCTTTTTACTTTATACTACTAATGACATTTCAGGGTTAAATTGGTCGCTCGATAAAAGCGACATCACCTGTGTCCCTATTTGTGCCCGTCGTGGGACTCCCCTAGATAAACCCCTTTGAGCTTACGTTAAGCCTTTTCTTTCATCACCCTTAAAAATCTTTAACCTAAAACTTAGTATAGCTATAACCCTACCCTTTGTTCTAAGAACTTAGTGGAGCTAAACTGAGACTTTACTTGAAGAAATTTTGGCGTCAATAATGAAGGATGAGAAGAGGTGAAAGTTCAAGTGTGGGGGTAGACTTGTCCATAAAAGAAAAATGTATGAAAAAGCCGAGAAAAATAAAGTGAAAAAGAAAAAAATTGTACGGCTAAGAAAAGAAAGAAAGAAAAAAGAGAAATATCAATGGATTTTAGTCCCCCATACTTGGTGAGTTTGGAGTTTACTTTGATTTGAAGGCCCATTACAGAAAAATTTGGCCTTTGTCCAACTCATTAGTGACCAAAGGAAGTTTAGAGTGAAGTTTGGGCCCAACATGAAGACATTAGGCCCCTTTATAACACCCCCATGGGAAAGTGACGTTTTTGCATACTTGGTGGATTTCTAGAAGTCTCTCTACATTTACATGAGCTCTACTAGGTTTTTAGGACACTTTGTTAAATTCCTTACCCTTCATTTCTTTAAAACCTTGAACCATGGCCCCATTACAACCTTTGATAAGACCTTCTTGATCCTTAAGATGGGACAGCCCTTGATGTGGAGATGAGTTACAAGAGTTGAACCTATGGCTTGGGTCCATCTGTGCAAGTAGTTGATATCCTTCATGAGATCTTTAAAAAAAAAAATATACTTGTGCTTTCGTTTCTTGCAATATGTGATACACTTGCTATCTTTCACATATACTTGAGTGTATAAGCTTTTAAGCATTGCCATGATCTGAGAGAAGAAAGAGTGGATATATCTTGTGAGGATTTGAATCATACTTGTTTGAAACATGCTTAACAGAAACCATCACCATTGTTCCAACCAAGTCCTACTTGTGTATATGTAACTTATGTGTTTTAATTAACTCTCGAATGCCTAAACATTGATTCTTGGTGAAGTGCTAATCTTGGTGTTATGAAAGTAAGAGATTGCTGAGACAAATAGTTAAAGGGCAATAGAGTCTTTTATGTGTCGAGTCTTTAATTTTTGTTGAGTCGTAATCGTGTTTGTGTTGTGATTTTGCTAAGGGACTAGCAAAAGCTAAGTGTGGGGGAATTTGATAGGAGCATTTTAATGCGACGTTTTAACTGCATTTCCCTACATTTTTCTGCGCCATTTCCTTGAAAAATCCCTGTTTGGGAAAGTTTCCATTCTTTGATTGGGAAAGTTCCTTATTGTAGAAAGTTTCCATTTTTGTCTTCATTTCTCATTTCTCATTTCTCATTTCTCATTTCTCATTTCTCATTTCTCATTTCTGGAAAGTTTCTATTTTTCATTTTTAGTAAGTTTCTATTTTTCATTTTTAGAAACTTTCCATTTCTCAATTTTAGAAAGTTTCTATTTTTCAAATTAGGTAAGTTTCCATTTTTCATATTAGTTTCTATTTTCAGGACCTCCGAGCTAAAAAGTGGAAATGAATGCACGAATGGAAAGAGGAGCTTGCGAACGTCAAGACGAACAAATATGAGAAGAATTGGGCCACACATTTGAGCAGAAATGAAGAAATAAGCTTTCCTAATCCAATTAGGAAACCCTGCGAAATGGAGGAAGGCTTCCCGAGCAAGTTTCCAACGCAACCATGAAAAAGAAATGGAAAAATAATGAGTTTTGCGTTGGAAGATGAGAAGACTTGAAATTGAAGCAACGAGGCCCAAGAACTCTATGGATTTTCGGCAAAATGGATCAAGGCCCATCAAAAGCCCATGGAATTAGGGTTTGTGACGCATGGAGGAAACCCTAGGGTTGCATTGCCGTGAAAATCAAAAGGAGGAGGCAAAAGTGGCGTGAAAAATCAAGGGAAGAATCAAAGATTACGCAAGAGATTTTCTAGGGTGGAGTTTAAGGAAAGAAATCAAGAAAGAGACCAAATTGCGTCTAGGTTCATTCCTAGAAACCCTAAGCATGTTTTGGCCGAAATATCAAGAAGAAAATCAGAAAATATTCAAGGAATTTCGGCAAGAATATATTAGGGTATCTCCTTGGAGTTTTATGATTGGTTGGATGACACACTAGGGCTTACTTGGCAATTTCTCATTGGTGGAAGGCATGTGGAATTATTAATTTAATTCCTTGAGAAAATAAACAGAAAATCACGGCTTGGAGGCCAAGCATTGCCGTTCCCTATATATACAAGCACCCTAGACGTCTCCAAAAACCACTTTACAATTCAGAAAATTCTCTCTACGCGCGGAAGCTCTCTCCATTCTCTAGTGCAACTTTTGGCGTTTTCAAGCAAGGAAGGAAGAAGCAAGCTTAGGCCGTGAGCATCATCACCCATCCCACCTTGAAGCCGTGTACTTTGAAGCTTGCTTTCGAGTTTCATTAGTTCATCATTCGAGTTATTCATCCATCTCTCCATTCACGGTGTAATTCAACCTTCTTTCTTGTAATCACTTTTGATTCTCCTTGTTTGATTTCGTTGGATGTTGTTCTAGTTAACGTTTATGTTTGAACAAGGTTTATATTCTGAAAATTTATGATTGATTAAGGATTTTCGATTTCTATGTTGTGATTCCAAAGTTGCTTATGTGTGATTGTTCGATTGAGTTTGCTTTATAGATAACTTTTGTATTTTAATCTTATGTGGTTCGAAACACTTAGGGTTTTGATATGAATGGTGCTAGATTTAAGAACATGAAATCGACTTTTCGTTTTGTGTAAACTTGAATCAAAGTAGTAAAGGTTTTGGACAAAAATCGAATTCAATTGAAGAGGATTGCAATTAGGTGAACTTATTCAGACTAAGTTGTACACTTGAGTTGATAGCCTTTCCTTGAACTTCTTGCGTTGAACATGTATGATTGACTAGCTTTCTAGGGTTTGATTACAAGTTTGATAGGATTAATCTATGTGCTTTCATTTAGATTAATTAGCATTGAAAAGTAAAATATGGGAAATCGTTTGCTTTCGAATGTTTCACATGATCAACTCCTTTCACATGACTTGGAAGAACAATATGAAGTTAATTCGAATTCAATCATGAACTTGGTTTTAATCTTTGTTTCTTACATATCATTCTTGTATTTGTGTTTTTGTTCATACTTAGTTTTAATTCTTGTTTTTAATTTTCGAAAGCCAAACCCTAAAACCCCTTTTGAATTCGTAAATAATATGTATATGTGTGAATACTATACTTTGTTTTATTTTAATTGTTTAAATTGTCTTACATTGACAGGTGTACCCTCAATCCCCGGAATAGAACGATCCCTACTTGCTTATACTACTAATGATATTTCTAGGGTTAAATTATATGCTTGCTTTGAGCGTATCAGTTTTTGGCGCCGTTGCCGGGGATTGAAAAATCACTTGTTGCATTGTGAATATTGTTGTTTTCGTAAATATTATATATATGTTCATATTGTGATCGAAATTTAGTAAAGAAAATACTTAGGTTGTTATTTATATTATTGAATACGAGTTTTATTGTGAGTTGTAAATTAAAGAGGAATAGGTGAAGTCGTGTTTATTAATATTGACCTAAACCCCTTAATGGTACCTAGTTCAGGTCCCTTAAGGTTGAGGGCGGTTTTTATTAATATTCATTGAACTGTCTTCACACCTAGGACCTTTTTCATCTAAGTAAGTATAGCCTATGTGAGATGGTGTCTAGGAAGGGGACAACGTTCATAACGGGTTTGGATCCAGAAGTGCTTACAAATGGGCCTAAACCACATTGTGGGAGTAGCTCATGCCAAAATGGATTCTGCCTCTTGTGTTCGCCCTCCCCTACCTGGCCATTTCAGTAAGGTTGCCCAAAGGATGTAGAAGGAACTTTGTGTCTAGACAACTATACTTGGGCCGCACGTCCACTTGATTTACAACTTGGAATTCAATTCGAAATCAATGATATGGATAACAAAAGAAAATGTTGTGATACACTAAGGTATATTGGATTAAACATAGTCTTGTGGCTAAGCCGCTGAGGAAAGCTTCAAAGTGTAACTATGACTCTACTTATAATTTTTGTTTCGGTTTTGTTTGTTTCAATTTGCGAGTTGTGTAATTGGAGACATAAAATTTTCAGAATATTTTTATTAATATTTTTGAGATTTTCAGTTTATTATTGAGTTAAATTCGAGAATTCTTTTATGATGCATGTTATAATCTTGTGCCCTTTTTCGTGTTTAGGTCATTTTCAGAGTTAGGTTCATAAGTTTGCATGCTAGAATAACGGTGAGAGTTCTTGTGTGTTTGCTTTATTTGCCAAGAGCAATTGTTATTTGTTAAGACGCTGAGTTAAACAAGTAGTAATTGGTTCTAACGGGTGGTAAAAATCATGCTTTAATGATTAAATGATTCTGGAAATTACGTGTTAAATTCTATGTGTAATGGTTAATTTGCACGTGTGAGTTGATTCGAGGGTTAGATAATACTACTAGTTAAGAGAATTACGCTGAGTGTTTTCGAAAATTAGTAGTATTAGGCTTGGTAAGGACTTTTCCGATCCAAGCCTACATTAGAATGAATCAGATAAGTGGATTGATCCGCTGAGGCTTTTCATTTAGGCTCTTATCTAGGCATTTAAGATGGGCACATTTTTGTAGTATGTTGAAATGAATTTTCTGTTTTTACACTTAGTAATTTCCGAGCGGTATTGGTCTAGGTTAGGGAAGTCGATCATTGTATATAGTTTTATTTGTTTTGTTTTTATTTTAAGTAGATTAGGAACCAAATTTCAAAACCCCCCATTTTATTCTTTTATTTGTTAATTGACCTTTTTGTGTAGGTGTACCCTACAATCCCCGGACTGAACGATCCCTGCTTACCCTATACTAACAACTACATTTTGCAGGGTTAAATTGTGAGGCTATTTCATCCGCACCAGAAAATAAAGAGAAATTAAAATGTAAAGACCGCAAAAATAGTTGACAGTTAGGAATCCTGATCCAGCTAGGATTTTTCATGAATTTTACTTTTTCCGCCTATTTCACTCCAAACACTCAACAAAACTTTCAAAATGACTTAATGACTAAAAACACAAAACTTAAGGGAGAAACAAGGCTAAAATGAGGCACATAATTAATAATATCGTCACACTTTTTTGCTCCTATCACATTGGCGAGCTCCTCTTTTCATTTGTGAGTTCATTTCCACTTTTTAGCTCCGAGGTCCTGAAAATAGAAACTAGTAAGAAAAATAGAAACTTTCCTAAAATGAAAAATGGCAACTTTCCTAAACTGAAAATGGAAACTTTCCAAAAATGAAAATTAGAAACTACAAAAATAGAAACTTTCTACAAATATGAACTTTCCCAATCGAAGAATGGAAACTTTCCTAAACAGAGTTTTATTAAGGAAATAACGCAGAAAATGTAGGGAAATGCAGTTAAAACGTCTCATTAAAATGCTCCTATCACACTTTATTTGGGATGAGCCCTATTTATGGAAACATTGTAGTGACCAAGTCATTAGGAGATGTGTCCCAGAGTCTGAGCATAGGTCAATTCTATCATTTTGCCATAGTGAGGCTTGTGGAGGCCACTTTGGGCCTCGTAGAACAGCCTTGAAGGTCTTAGATTGTGGATTTTATTGGCCCACTATCTTCAAGGATGCAAACTTGTTTTGTATTTCTTGTGATAGGTGCCAACGGACTGGTAATCTTGGCCCAAAAGATCAAATGCCCATGAGCCCAATAATAAATGTAGAAATTTTTGATGTTTGGGGCATTGACTTTATGGGCCCATTTCCCTCGTCTAATGGTTGTTTATATATACTATTGGCTGTGGACTATGTATCAAAGTGGGTGGAAGCAAAAGCCACCAGGACTAACGATTCAAAAGTGGTTGCAGGTTTCTTGAAAACTAACATATTTTCCAGGTTTGGAGTGCCACGTGTGCTAATCAGTGATGGAGATTCTCACTTTTGCAACCGTACAATCGAGGCTTTGCTGAAGAAGTATGGGGTAACCCATAAGGTGTCCACGCCCTACCACCCTCAGACCAGTGGCCAAGCAGAGGTATCCAACAGGGAGATCAAGAGGATACTCGAGAAGACAGTGGGCCCGACAAGGAAGGATTGGAGCCAGAGATTGGATGATGCGTTGTGGGCGTACAGAACGGCCTACAAGACTCCTATTGGGATGTCTCCGTTTAGGTTGGCCTACGGAAAGGCATGCCACCTTCCAGTGGAGCTAGAGCACAAGGCTTGGTGGGCTGTCCAGAAGTTCAACATGGATTATGATGAAGCGGGCCTACATAGGAAGCTACAGCTAAATGAGCTTGAGGAGATAAGGAATGAGGCCTACGATGCTTCATGGATCTACAAGGAGAAGACAAAGGCCTACCATGACAAAATGATTCGCGGAAAAAGCTTCCAAGTGGGCCAGAAAGTTCTGTTATTCCATTCCAGACTTAAGCTATTCCCGGGTAAACTTCGTTCTCGTTGGGTTGGTCCATTTATAGTTACAAATGTGTTTACTCATGGTGCTGTAGAGATCAAGAGTGAGAAGACGGGGAAGGAATTCAAGGTAAATGGGCATCGTCTCAAGCCCTACTATGAGTCCTTGGTGGGGCACACATTGGAAGAGATACCCCTCCAGGAGGCACCCCATGACGTGTGAACAAGGAGAAGAGTCCAGGCTGAAGGACTATAAATATTAAGCGCTACATGGGAGGCAACCCATTTCAATCGAAGCTATGGAGGAGCCATCAACGAGAGTTTGAAATTTCTATCCCTTCACTTGCTTCAGTTGAATTGTACTTGTGTTGTTGTTTGTTTGTTTATTTTACCCTTCCCTTATTTTCATAGCCCCCCTTATTTAGGGTCTGTATACCATATTTCTTGTCTACATTGAGGACAACGTAGATTCTAAGTGTGGGGTGGGTTTACGCCTTTATTTTCATAATTTTTTTTTCAGTTTAAAAAAAAAAAAAAATTGGTTTTATTGTCTTTTTGTTTGTTTGAGTCTTAGGATGCCCTTAACGTCTAGGATGAACATGTCTCTGAATTCATGGCTGAAGGTTTTCACAATCGAAATATGACTTAATTGAATTCTGTGGTTAATCGACATTGTGATGCTTGTATGAAGATTTGAGATAGGATTGTAACTTGGTTCATTAAGCATGCTAGGATTAAGTCTGATTCATTTGACCCAAAGTGAGTTATTGAGCTAAAATACTTTCTTTTTGAGTGCTTAACTGATAATTCTAGAATTTCGTGGTTGTATTTGCAAAACCTCATCATTCTTTGAAAATCCAATGATCATGTGCCATAGATTTTAATGGACTACAGAGTACTAGAACTCGGCTGTTGTGACTGTCAAAACTTGTATGCCATAATATGCACTGATCCTGGATAGGATAGAAGGCATTAGGGTAACCACCATAGCCAAACAAGCATGTGTCCCCAACTGTGCCCGTCGTGGGACTCCTTAGAATGAACCCCTTTGAGCCTACGTTGAAAACCTTTGTTTCATCACCCTCACTACCCTACCATGAGCTTAGTACAGGATATCTCTACCCTTGTCTTAGGGACTTAGTAGAGCATGACATAGTATGTAGGGGCGACGATGAAAGACAAGTGTGGGGTGGGGAAAATCCAAGAAAAAAGAAGAGAAAAAAAAAAATTTGCCGTAAAAAAAAAATGAAAGAAAATGAAAATGAAAAAGAAAGAAAGAAAAGCGGCAAAATAGAAGAAAAATTGAAAAGAAAACTCTTGGGAAATTGTTGAAGTGTGGTTTTGGACTTTCAAATTTGTAGAAGGCTCAAAGTTGAAAATTATGCCTTTGTCCATTCCCATGTTGGTTAGAGTGAAGGTTTGGCTCAAAACAATGATATTTGGTCTACAAAAATGATGACATAAGGTGGTCCTTATGTGCTCTGCTAGGTCCTTAGGATTTTTGTATCCTTAATTTTCATTTCGAGAACCCTAGCTTAGCCCCATTACAACCTGTTTTAAGTGCTAACTTGATCCTTGAGATGGGCAGTCTTTGGTTAGTGGAGTCAGGTACGCAGTCGAGCTTATGGTTTAGGTCCATTTGTGCACTTAGTCATTTCATGAGGTCTTTAATAATTCTTCAAAAAAATGCGTTTATTGATGAAATATGCAAGCTGTTTGTTGCCTTACAATTTATTCTCTTGCATATACTTGAGAGTGAAGCTTTTAAGCATACCCATTTCTGAGAGAAAAGTCGAGAGTATGCCCTGTGAGTTTGGATTGGACTTGTTCGAAACATGCTATCATTTACTGTTTAACTTAAGTTCTCCATATCTTGCTTAGTCATATGAATGTCACAGGTTTATTAACCATGGAATTATCTATGCAATTTTGATTAAGTGTTTAACGTGAAAGCCATGAGTTTGGAGTCTCTGAGACAACAGTTAGGGGAAGTAGAGTCATTTACTTGTTTTTTGTCGAGTCGTTGTTTTGTTTTGTATTTTTGTTTTGCTAAGGGACTAGCAAAAGCTAAGTGTGGGGTAGTTGATAGGACCAAAAAGTGTGACGATATTATTGAATATGTGCCCCATTTTAGCCTTGTTTCTCCCTTAAGTTTCGTGTTTTGAGTCATCGAGTCATTTTAAGAGTCTTGTAGAGTGTTTGGAGTGAAATAGGCAGAAAACGCAAAATTCATGAAGAATCCTAGCTGGATCAGGATTCCTCACCGTCATGCAAATCTGTGGGCCTTAAGATAGAATTTATGGGAGTATTTTTCTGAAATTAAATTGTTTTAATTCTTTTTATTTTCTCTAAAAGAATTTAATTTTCTGCCCTTTATTAAATCAGGTTGACCAAGCAATGAAGAAGGGAAATAAAGCAGAAAAGACGTTTCAGTTGAGGAATAAAAGAGAAAGATGTTTCAGCTGGAAAATAAATAAGAGAAAGACGTTTCAGCTTGGAAATTAAAAGAATTGCCCCATTATGAGAGGATTTAAGGCCATAAAGGAGACGTTTCAGCTGGAAAAGCCAACCAATGCTCCCCTATAAATAGGCAACATCCAGAACATAATTTGCATCACTTCCCAGCCAAGATAATTCATTGCCTATCACTTCCTGGCCAAAAACCATTCCAAGACTGCCCAATTCACTCCTTAAACTTCCATCACCTACATGACCGTGACACCATCCATCCATCAATCTACAAAGCTCTAAGGCGCTGAGTCAAGGACGCTCCACCACCATCGCAGAGACGAGTTCATCACCGTGTTGCTAAGCCGCTGAGGAAAGCTTCAAAGTGTAACTATGACTCTACTTACAATTTTTATTTCGGTTTTGTGCGTTTCAATTTGCGAGTTGTGTAATTGGAGACATAAAATTTTCAGAATATTTTTATTAATATTTTGAGATTTTCAGTTTATTATTGAGTTAATTTCGAGAATTCTTTTATGATGCATGTTACAATCTTGTGCCCTTTTACGTGTTTAGGTAATTTTCAGAGTTAGGTTAATAAGTTTGCATGCTAGAATAATGGTGAGAGTTCTTGTGTGTTTTCTTAATTTGCCAAGAGTAATTGTTATTTGTTAAGGCGCTGAGTTAAACAAGTAGCAATTAGTTCTAAAAAGTGGTAAAAACTATGTTCAATGGTTAAACGATTCTGGAAATTACGTGTTAAATTCTATGTCTAATGGTTAATTTGCACGTGTGAGTTGATTAGAGGGTTAGATAATACTACTAGTTAAGAGAATTACGCTGAGTGTTTTTGAAAATTAGTAGTATTAGGCTTGGTAAGGACTTTTCCGATTCAAGCCTACATTAGAATGAATCAGATAAGTGGATTGATCCGCTGAGGCTTTTCATTTGAGCTCTTATCTAGGCATTAAAGATGGGCACATTTTTGTAGCATGTTGAAATGAATTTTCTGTTTTTACACTTAGTAATTTTCGAGTGGTATTGGTCTAGGTTAGGGAAGTCGATCATTGTATATAGTTTTATTTGTTTCGTTTTTATTTTAAGTAGAATAGGAACCAAAATTCAAAACCCCCCATTTTATTCTTTTATTTGTTAATTGACCTTTTTGTGTAGGTGTACCCTACAATCCCCGGACTGAACGATCCATGCTTATCCTATACTAACAACTACATTTTGCAGGGTTAAATTGTGAGGCTATTTCAGCCGCATCAATTTGCATGTCTATTGATTCTTTCTTGAACTTAATGATTTGAAAACGGGATTTTTCAACACAGTTGCTTTGAGTGTGTGATATCGAACTTTTCAAAATAAAATTGATTTGGTGCTTTGCTATTTCGATTTGACTTAAGAAAGAAAGTTAAAAGGGGACAATGGTTGCTTTGATCTTTGTGTTCTTGGTTGATAGCTTTCCATGGTAATTAAAAGAAAGATTAAGGGATGCATGAAACATTGATTCTTGAATGGTTCTTGATAAGTTGTTCCTCGAAAATTCTTCTTTTCCCACCTTTGTATAGAAATGATTTTAATCTTTATTTTCTGGAAATTTTCTGTTTTTAATCTTCAAAAACCCCCCTATCTTTTATGTTTTCGTGTTTGTGTAAATTTGTAAATATATAAAATTAATTTTAGGATTTTTAGATAGCATGTAAACGTAAATAATATGTTAATAATCTGAAAATATAATTTAATTTCATGAATAGTGTTTTCGTGAATAGTATTTTAGGATTTGTGTAGTTAGAGTTTAATTAGGATTTGTTGTTTGTGTTTGTGTTGTATTTGTATTTCTAATTCGTGTTAGTTTAGAATTTGTTTTCTATTTTGATTTGGTTTTCTAATTTGTATATGATTAGCACTTTTTGTTGTATATGGATTTCTAATTTGACTATGACTTGTAAAATGTATTCTAGTAGGAGTAGGATTTCTAATCTAATTCTAACTTGTATTTGTATTTTCTTGTAAATTTCGACATGTTTATTTATACTTATAATTTTCGTATACTTGTATATTCTTTTCTTTAAATTTATCTCACATGTTAGCACCCTCAATCCCCGGCTTGAACGATCCCTGCTTATCCTATACTAACAACTACATTTTTCAGGGTTTAAATTGGCGATTGCTTTTGCACGTATCAATTTTTGGCGCCGTTGCCAGGGAATTGAAAAGTCTTCATGTGATGAAAACGCCACTAAGGTAATTGATTTGGTAAGGGGCCGTGAACTTTGATGGAATAGGTGAAGTCCCTTTGTTAATATTAGCCTTAACCCCTTATTAGTACCTAATTTAGATCTCTTAAGGTTGAGGGCGGCTCTTATTAACAATCGAACAATGTCTTACTGATAGGAGCATTTTAATGCGACGTTTTAACTGCATTTCCCTACATTTCTTGCGCCATTTCCTTGAAAAATCCCTGTTTAGGAAAGTTTCCATTCTTTGATTGGGAAAGTTTCTAATTGTAGAAAAGTTTCTATTTTGTAGTTTCCATTTTTCATTTTTGGAAAGTTTCTATTTTTCATTTTTAGAAAGTTTCAATTTCTCAATTTTAGTAAGTTTCTATTTTTCAAATTAGGAAAGTTTCTATTTTTAGTAATAGTTTCTATTTTCAGGACCTCGGAGCTAAAAAGTGGAAATGAACTCACGAATGGAAAGAGGAGCTTGCGAACGCCAAGACGAACAAAGATGAGACAAAAAGGGCCACACAATTGAGCAGAAATGAAGAAATAAGCTTTCCTAGTCCAACCAGGAAATCCTGCGAAATGGAGGAAGGCTTCCCAAGCAAGTTTCCAACGCAACCATGAAAAAGAAATGGAAAAATAAAGTGTCTAGACGTTGGAGGATGAAAAGGCTTGAAGTTGAAGCAACGAGGCCCAAGAACTTTATGGATTTGAGTTGGATTTTCTGCAAAATGGATCAAGGCCCATAAAAGCCCATGGAATTAGGGTTTTGTGACGTAATGGAGATATTTTTGGGAATTAAATCTGATTTTTCCATGGGAAATCATGAAGATAATGTGAAAAATCAAGAAGAAATCAAGGAAAAACGTTGGAAATATTATAGGGAGAGTTTCAAGGGATTATGCAACAAGAAAAAGCTCAAAACAAGTCCAGATTCGTTCCTAAAGCCCCTCAATATATTTTAGACGAAAATAAGGAATAAAATCTGCATTTTTTCATGAAAATCAAGAGAAAATCAAGGGATGACGTTAAAGGTAGTCCATGGAGAGATTTAAGGAAGAAAAGGTTCAAAAACAAGTCCAGATTCGTTCCTACAATTCCTAAAGGAATTTCGGCCGAAAATAGAGAAGAAAATCAGAATTAATTCATGGATATTCAGCAATAATTTTTGAAGGTTGTGATTGGTTGGATGACACACCAGGGCTTACATGGCGCTACGTGATTGGTTGAAGCTATGCAGAATTATTAAATAATTCTTTGGGAAAATAATAGAAGATTCATGAAGACTTGGAGACCAAGGCCAACGTTCCCTATATATACCATGCACCCTAGACGTCTCACACACCCCCCCCCCCCCCCCCCCCCCAATAATTCAGAAATTCAGTATATACGCGAAAGCTCTCTCCATCCTCTAGTGCATTCAACGTTTCAAGCAAGGAAGAAGAAGAAGAAGAAGGAAGCCGTGAGCATCATCATCCATCCTCCACCTTGAAGCTTGCTTTCGAGATTCAAGATTCCAAACGTTTCATCCCCATCCCCATCTCCATCTCACGGTGTAATTCAACCTCTTTCTTTTGTAACCTTGCTTTGATTTCGTTGGAAATTGTTCTAGTTGACATTGATGTTTGAACAATGTTTATATTCTGAAATTTTATGATTGAATAAAGGATTTCGAATTCTATGTTGTGATTCCAAAGTTGCTTATGTGTGATTGTTTGATTGAATTTGCTTTATAGATAACTTTTGTATTTTAATCTTATGTGGTTCGAAACACTTAGGGTTTTGATATGATTGGTGCTAGATTTAAGAACATGAAATCAACTTTTTGTTTTGTGTAACTTGAATCGAAAGTAGTGAAGGTTTTGGACAAAAATCGAATTCAATTAAAGAGGATTGCAAATAGATGAACTTTTTCATACTAGGTTGTGCACTTGAGTTGATAGCCTTTCTATGTGTTTCATGCGTTAAACATGTCATGATTGACTAGCTTTCTTGGGCTTGATTACATGTTTGATAGGATTAGTCTATGTGCTTTTACTTAGATTAATTAGCATTGAAAAGTAAAATATGGGAAATCGTTTGCTTTCGAATGTTTCACATGATCAACTCCTTTCACATGACTAGGAAGAACAATGTAGGGTTCATTCGAATTCAATTGTAAACTTGGTTTTAATCTTTGTTTCTTACATTTCATTCTTGTATTTGTGTTTTTGTTTATACTTGGTTTTTATTCTTTCTTTTATTTTTCGAAAACCAAAACCCTAAACCCCCCCCCCCTAATTTCGTGAATAGTGTTTATATGTGTAAATATTATACTTTGTTTTATTTTAATTGTTTAATTGTCTTACATTGACAGGTGTACCCTCAATCCCCGGAATAGAACGATCCCTACTTGCTTATACTACTAATGATATTTCTAGGGTTAAATTATATGCTTGCTTTGAGCGTATCACTTACACTTAGGTTTCTTCTTATCTAAGTAAGTATAGCCTATGTGATATGGTGTCTAGAAAGGGGACAACGTTCATGACGGGTTTTTGATAGGAGCATTTTAATGCGACGTTTTAACTGCATTTCCCTACATTTTTCTGCGCCATTTCCTTGAAAAATCCCTGTTTGGGAAAGTTTCCATTCTTTGATTGGGAAAGTTCCTTATTGTAGAAAGTTTCCATTTTTGTAGTTTTCATTTCTCATTTCTCATTTCTCATTTTAGGAAAGTTTCTATTTTTCACTTTTAGTAAGTTTCTATTTTTCATTTTTAGAAACTTTCCATTTCTCAATTTTGGAAAGTTTCTATTTTTCAATTTAGGAAAGTTTCTATTTTTCATACTAGTTTCTATTTTCAGGACCTCCGAGCTAAAAAGTGGAAATGAACGCACGAATGGAAAGAGGAGCTTGCGAACATCAAGACGAACGAATATGAGAGAAATCGGGTCACACAATTGAGCAGAAATGAAGAAATAAGCTTTCCTAGTCCAACCAGGGAATCCTACGAAATGGAGGAAGGCTTCCTTAGCAAGTTTCCAACGCAACCATGAAAAAGAAATGGAAAAATAATGTGTTTTGCGTTGGAAGATGAGAAGACTTAAAGAAGAAGCAACGAGACCCAAGAACTCTTTGGATTTTCGGCAAAATGGATCAAGGCCCATCAAAGCCCATGAAATTAGGGTTTGTGACGCAAGAAGTAAACCCTAGGGATGTGTTGCCGTGAAAACCAAAGGGAGGAGAGAAAAGTGGCGTGAAAATCAAGAAGAAAATAAAAGATTACGCCAAGAGATTTTCTAGGGTGAAGTTTAAGGAAAGAAATCAAGAAAAGCACCAAATGGCGTCTAGATTCATTCCTAGAAACCCTAAGTATATTTTGGACGAAAATACAAGAAGAAAATCAGAAAATATTCAAGGTATTTCGGCAAGAATATATTAGGGAATCTTCTTGGAGTTTTGTGATTGGTTGGATGACGTACTAGGGCTTATTTGGCAATTTCTCATTGGTGGAAGGCGTGTGGAATTATTAATTTAATTCCTTGGAAAATAAATCAGAAAATTCACGGCTTGGAGGCCAAGCATTGCCGTTCCCTATATATACAAGCACCCTAGATGTCTCAACACACCACCCCATAATTCAGAAAATTCTCTCTACGCGAAACCTCTCTCCATCCTCTAGTGCATTCAACGTTTCAAGCAAGGAAGAAGAAGAAGAAGAAGAAGGAGCCGTGAGCATCATCATCCATCCTCCACCTTGAAGCTTGCTTTCGAGATTCAAGAATCCATAGCGTTTTATCCTTCATCCCCATCTCATCTCACGGTGTAATTCAACCTCTTTCTTTGTAACCTTGTTTGATTTCGTTGGAATTGTTCTAGTTGACATTGATGTTTGAACAAAGTTTTAATTCTGAAATTTTATGATTGATTAAGGATTTTCGATTTCTATGTTGTGATTCCAAAGTTGCTTATGTGTGATCGTTCGATTGAATTTGTTTTACAGAAAACTTTTATATGTTTATGTTCTTTGGTGGCCAACTTAGGATATATGCATGTAATTGGTGCTAGATTTAAGAACATGAATCAACTTTTTGTTTTGTGTAACTTAAATCAAAAGTAGTAAAGGTTTTGGACAAAAATCGAGTTCAATTGAAGAGGATTGCAATTAGGTGAACTTATTCATACTAAGTTGTACACTTGAGTTGATAGCCTTTCTATGTGTTTCATGCGTTAAACATGTCATGATTGACTAGCTTTCTAGGGCTTGATTACATGTTTGATAGGATTAGTCTATGTGCTTTCACTTAGATTAATTAGCATTGAAAAGTAAAATATGGGAAATCGTTTGCTTTCTAACGTTTCACATGATCAACTCCTTTCTCATGACTTGGAAGAACAATGTAGGGTTTATTCGAATTCAATTATGAACTTAGTTTTGATCTTTGTTTCTTACATTTCATTCTTGTATTTGTGTTTTTGTTTATACTTAGTTTTAATTCTTGCTTTTAATTTTCGAAAAACCAAAACCTAAAAACCCCTAAATTCGTGAATATTGTGTATATGTGTGAATATTATACTTTGTTTTTATTTTAATTGTTTAAATTGTCTTACATTCACATGTGTACCCTCAATCCCCGGAATAGAACGATCCCTACTTGCTTATACTACTAATGATATTTCTAGGGTTAAATTATATGCTTGCTTTGAGCGTATCAGTTTTAAATCCAGAAGGCAATCAAACGAGCGTAAACCACTATGTGGGAGTAGCTTATGCCAAAATGGGTTCTACCTCTCGTGCTCATCCTCCCCTGATAGGAGCATTTTAATGCGACGTTTTAACTGTTATTTCCCTATATTTTCTGCGTTATTTCCTTAATAAAACTCTGTTTAGGAAAGTTTCCATTCTTCGAATGGGAAAGTTCCTAATTGTAGAAAGTTTCCGTTTTGTAGTTTCTATTTTCCATTTTTAGAAAGTTTCCATTTTAGTTTAAGAAAGTTTCCATTTCTTATTTTAGAAAGCTTCTATTTTCAGGTTTTTGGAATAAATAAGCTGAATTGAGTTCATAAATGGAACGAGAAGCTTCATGAAGATGACATGGCAAGGAGAGAATCAAGGAAGAGTTTTTTTTTAAAAAAAGGAAAATATATTTTCCTTGGGGATTAAATTTTCCGTGTAATACTTAAGGAAAAACAAGGTGACAACGTGGGAATTAAGGTGATTGATTGAGAATTTCACGTGGAATAAATCAAAGGAGATTTTCTTGGGAGATTTTTATGGAAAGAAATATTGTTGGAGGAGTAAATTGGTGTGATTGCCAACATGAAAATCAGAAATAATCAAGGAGATGACGCAAAGAGAGATTCAAGGGAGATAGTTATGGAAGGAAAATATGTGTGCACCAAGGAAAAGCTCAAAAGGCGTCCAGATTCATCCCTAAATTCCCTAAAGGAATGTTGGCCGAAATTCATGAAGAAAATCAGAATAATTTCAAGGAAATTCGGCAATTAAATATTAGGGAGGTATTTTAGAGAATTATGATTGGTTGGAACACATCACAAGGCTTACTTGGCATTCTATGATTGGTTGGACCACATCACAAAGCTTACTAGCCGTGCTCCTATATATACCCACCTCTTTGACGTTGAGAAGGGTTCCTCTCCCCCATACAATTTACACTTTAGAAAAATCAGAAATTTTGCTCTTGTTGCCGTGAGGTTTACCTCTCCTTTCTCCATCCTCTAGTCATCTCCACGAGTTCAAGCAAGGCCCAGGGAGAAGAAGCATAGCCGTGAGCATCCATCATCCATCTCCAACCTTGAAGCTTGCTTTCGAGATTCAAGAGACCACCACATCAATCGTTCATCACCATCTCCATCTCACGGTGTAATCCGATTCTCCTTTGTAACCTTTGCTTTGAATTTCGTTGGTTATGAACTAGTTGACATATGTGTTTGAACAAATATTAATTTCTGGAATTTTTATGATTAATTGAGAATTTTCAGATTCATATTATTGTTCTTCGAGAGTTGCTTATGTGGGTTTGTTTAATTAAATTTGCGTTATAGAAAACTTTTATATGTTTATCTTATTTGGGTCGACACATATAGGATTTGCATGTAATTGGTGCTAGGTTTAAGAACATGGAATCGACTTTTCGTTTTGTGTAAACTTGAATCAAAGTAGTAAAGGTTTTGGAAAAAGATCGAATTTAATTAACGAGGATTGCAATTAGGTGGACTTTTCCATACTAAGTTGTACACTTGAGTTGATAGCCTTTCTCTATGTGTAATGCGTTAAACATGACATGATTGACTAGCTTTCTAGGGTTTGATTGCATGTTTGATAGAATTAATCTAGGTGCTTGATACGTGCAAAAGCAATTGATAGGAGCAAAAAAGTGTGACGATATTATTAATTATGTGCCTCATTTTAGCCTTATTTCTCCCTTAGTTTAGTGTTTTGAGTCATTAAGTCATTTTGAAAGTCTTGTTGAGTGTTTGGAGTGAAATAGGCGGAAAAAGTAAAATTCATGAAAAATCCTAGCTGGATCAGGATTCCTAACTGTCAACTATTTTTGCGGTCTTTACATTTTAATTTCCCTTTATTTTCTCTAGAAAATTCTGATATTCTCCTGCTTGTTGTAGGAAACGTTGCCTGGTTGAACTCTTGGAAACAGCAATGATGGAGTCATAAAATAAAGCATTAAGATATTTGACCAAGCAATGAAGAAGGGAAATAAAGGAGAAAAGATGTTTTCAGTTGAGGAATAAAAGAGAAAGATGTTTCAGCTGGAAAATAAATAAGAGAAAGACGTTTTCAGTTGGGAAATAAAGGAGAAAAGATGTTTTCAGTTGAGGAATAAAAGAAAAAGATGTTTCAGCTGGAAAAATAAATAAGAGAAACACGTTTCAGCTTGGAAATTAAAGGAATTGCCCCATTATGAGAGGAGTTAAGGCCATAAAGAAGACGTTTCAGTTGGGAAAGCCAACCAATGCTCCCCTATAAATAGGCAACGTCCAGAACTGAATTTGCATCACTTCCCAGCCAAGATCATTCCAAGACTACCCAATTCACTCCTCAAACCTCCATATCTTACAAGACCGTGACCACCATCCATCCATCAATCTACAAAGCTCTAAGGCGCTGAGTCAAGGACGCTCCACCACCATAGCAGAGACAAGTTCATCACCTTGTTGCTAAGCCGCTGAGGAAAGCTTCAAAGTGTAACTATGACTCTACTTATAATTTTTGTTTCGGTTTTGTGTGTTTCAATTTGTGAGTTGTGTAATTGGAGACATGAAATTTTCAGAATATTTTTATTAATATTTTTGAGATTTTCAGTTTATTATTGAGTTAATTTTGAGAATTCTTTTATGATGCATGTTACAATCTTGTGCCCTTTTATGTGTTTAGGTAATTTTCAGAGTTAGGTTCATAAGTTTACATGCTAGAGTAACGGTGAGAGTTCTTGTGTGTTTTCTTAATTTGCCAAGAGTAATTGTTATTTGTTAAGGCGCTGAGTTAAACAAGTAGCAATTAGTTCTAAAAAGTGGTAAAAACTATGTTCAATGGTTAAACGATTCTGGAAATTACGTGTTAAATTCTATGTCTAATGGTTAATTTGCACGTGTGAGTTGATTCGAGGGTTAGATAATACTACTAGTTAAGAGAATTACGCTGAGTGTTTTCGAAATTTAGTAGTATTAGGCTTGGTAAGGACTTTTCCGATCCAAACCTACATTAGAACGAATCAGATAAATGGATTGATCCGCTGAGGCTTTTCATTTTGGCTCTTATCTAGGCATTTAAGGTGGGCACATTTTTGTAGCATGTTGAAATGGATTTTCTGTTTTTACACTTAGTAATTTCTTAGTGGTATTGGTCAAGGTTAGGGAAGTCGATCATTGTAGATAATTTTATTTGTTTTGTTTTTATTTTAAGTAGATTAGAAACCAAATTCAAAAACCCCCCATTTTATTCGTTTATTTGTTAATTAACCTTTTTGTGTAGGTGTACCCTACAATCCCCGGACTGAACGATCCCTGCTTATCCTATACTGACAACTACATTTTGCAGGGTTAAATTGTGAGGCTATTTCAGCCGCATCAATTTTTGGCGCCGTTGCCGGGGATTGTTAAAATCCCTTGCACTTAAAGTGTCATCGATTTTGTTGTATATAGAATGCACGCTAATTTTTGTACTACACTTGTGGAATGGTGACAAATTGCGATTTCGGTTAGGCCAAGCTTTAATTGTGATTTAGTTTAAGTTTTATGAGTGTTACAAAATTAAGCATGTCTTTTATCATTTTTGTACAATTTGTAGAAGTTGTTTTTTAAGCATATTGTAAATTGAATGTGTTTCACTTAGATTAATATACTTAGGTTATGAATTTAGCTAAATACTTAATTGTTGTAAGTGTGTAAAATCGTATGAGTAGACAAGGGCCCTTTTGTTAATATTGGCCTAAACCCTTCATTAGTACCTTACTCAGGTCTCTTGAGGTTGAGGGCGGCCTTTATTAGCACTTGGAGAACGGTCTAACACATTAGTTAATTTCCCAGCTGAGTAAGGGGCGCATACGGATGGTGTCTTAGGTTGAGACCCTGGGTGATGGGTTCAATTGGATCTCAGAGATACTATAGAATGAGCGTAAACCACTATGTGGGAGTAGCCGATAGGGGCCTAAACCTCAATGAGGGAGTAGCCTCCGTAGTATCACCAAAATGAGTCCTCCCTCTCACTTACCTCTTAATCTGGCCATCCAGCCTTCTGAAACAAAGGAAAGAGACTTATGTCTAGGCGACTATCCCTATATCGTATCTCACCAATAGTAGTGGTTTCTATTGGGCACGACTTACAACTTGGAATCAATTGAGAAATTAACTATGTTTATAACAAACTTAAAAAAAAAATGTCGTGTGACATGCTTAAGGTATATTGGATTAAACATGACCTTGTCGAGTGTAGCTGTTCTATAGTTCCAATACACAAACTGGGTCCTCTATTCCAGTACCTAAGTATGTAAATATAAAAGTAACTTAGAAAGTTAAGGAAAGACATAATGTTTGTATTCCTAACCTTGTATATGTTACTAACACTTGATCTGGTGAGTCCTTTGTGGAGCACACATTGGAAGAGATACCCCTCCAGGAGGAACCCAAGGAATGAGCACGTGTGAACAAGGAGAAAAGTCCAGGCTGAAGGACTATAAATATTAAGCGCTGCATGGGAGGCAACCCATTTCAACCGAAGCTGTGAAGGAGCCATCAACGAGAGTTTGAAATTTCTATCCCTTCACTTGCTTAGGTTGAATTGTACTTGTGTCTTTGTTTATTGTTTGTTTATTTTACCCTTCCCTATAAAAAAAAAAAAATTAAAAAAAATTAAAAAAAAAAAAAAAAAAAATTCTATGGTTTTTTTTAGTGTCTTTTTTTTTGTTTTGTTTGCTTGAGTCTTAGGATGCCCCTAACGTCTAGGATGAACATGTCTCTGAATTCATGGCTGAAGGTTTTCACAATCGAAATAGGACTTAATTGAATTCTGTGGTTAATCGACATTGTAATGCTTGTATGAAGATTTGAGATAGGATTGTAACTTGGTTCATTAAGCATGCTAGGATTAAGTCTGATTCATTTTACCCTAAGTGAGCTGTTGAGCTAAAATACTTTCTTTTCGAGTGCTTATTGATAAATTCAAAATTTCATGGCTGTATTTGCAAAACCTCATCATTCTTTGAAAATCCAATGATCATGTGCCATAGATTTTAATGGACTAGAGAGTACTAGAACTCGGCTGTTGTGACTGTCAAAACTTGTATGCCATAATATGCACTGATCCTGGATAGGATAGAAGGCATTAGGGTAACCACCATAGCCAAACAAGCATGTGTCCCCAACTGTGCCCGTCGTGGGACTCCTTAGAATGAACCCCTTTGAGCCTACGTTGAAAACCTTTGTTTCATCACCCTCACTACCCTACCATGAGCTTAGTACAGGATATCTCTACCCTTGTCTTAGGGACTTAGTAGAGCATGACATAGTATGTAGGGGTGACGATGAAAGACAAGTGTGGGGTGGGGAAAATCCAAGAAAAAAGAAGAGAAAAAAAAATTTGCCGTAAAAAAAAAATGAAAGAAAATGAAAATGAAAAAGAAAGAAAGAAAAGCGGCAAAATAGAAGAAAAATTGAAAAGAAAACTCTTGGGAAATTGTTGAAGTGTGGTTTTGGACTTTCAAATTTGTAGAAGGCTCAAAGTTGAAAATTATGCCTTTGTCCATTCCCATGTTGGTTAGAGTGAAGGTTTGGCCCAAAACAATGATATTTGGTCTACAAAAATGATGACATAAGGTGGTCCTTATGTGCTCTGCTAGGTCCTTAGGATTTTTGTATCCTTAATCTTCATTTCGAGAACCCTAGCTTAGCCCCATTACAACCTGTTTTAAGTGCTAACTTGATCCTTGAGATGGCCAGTCTTTGGTTAGTGGAGTCAGGTACGCAGTCGAGCTTATGGTTTAGGTCCATTTGTGCACTTAGTCATTTCATGAGGTCTTTAATAATTCTTCACAAAATGCATTTATTGATGAAATATGCAAGCTGTTTGTTGCCTTACAATTTATTCTCTTGCATATACTTGAGAGTGAAGCTTTTAAGCATAGCCATTTCTGAGAGAAAAATCGAGAGTATGCCCTGTGAGTTTGGATTGGACTTGTTCGAAACATGCTATCATTCACTGTATAACTTAAGTTCTCCATATCTTGCTTAGTGATAGGAGCAAAAAGTGTGACAATATTATTGAATATGTGCGCCATTTTAGCCTTGTTTCTCCCTTAAGTTTAGTGTTTTGAGTCATTGAGTCGTTTTTAGAGTCTTGTTGAGTGTTTGGAGTGAAATAGGCGGAAAAAGTAAAATTCATGAAAAATCCTAGCTGGATCAGGATTCCTAACTGTCAACTATTTTTGCTGTCTTTACATTTTAATTTCCCTTTATTTTCTCTAGAAAATTTTGATATTCTCCTGCTTGTTGTAGGAAACGTTGCCTGGTTGAACTCTTGGAAACAGCAATGATGGAGTCATAAAATAAAGCATTAAGATATTTGACCAAGCAATGAAGAAGGGAAATAAAGGAGAAAAGATGTTTTCAGTTGAGGAATAAAAGAAAAAGATGTTTCAGCTGGAAAATAAATAAGAAAAAGACGTTTTCAGTTGAGAAATAAAAGAAAAAGATGTTTCAGCTGGAAAAATAAATAAGAGAAAGATGTTTCAGCTTGGAAATTAAAGGAATTGCCCATTATGAGAGGAGTTAAGGCCATAAAGAAGACGTTTCAGTTGGGAAAGCCAACCAATGCTCCCCTATAAATAGGCAACGTCTAGAACTGAATTTGCATCACTTCCCAGCCAAGATCACTTCCCAGCCAAGATCATTCCAAGACTACCCAATTCACTCCTCAAACCTCCATATCTTACAAGACCGTGACCACCATCCATCCATCAATCTACAAAGCTCTAAGGCGCTGAGTCAAGGACGCTCCACCACCATAGCAGAGACGAGTTCATCACCTTGTTGCTAAGCCGCTGAGGAAAGCTTCAAAGTGTAACTATGACTCTACTTATATTTTTTGTTTCGGTTTTGTGTGTTTCAATTTGCAAGTTGTGTAATTGGAGACATGAGATTTTCAGAATATTTTTATTAATATTTTTGAGATTTTCAGTTTATTATTGAGTTAAATTCGAGAATTCTTTTATGATGCATGTTACAATCTTGTGCCCTTTTACGTGTTTAGGTAATTTTCAGAGTTAGGTTCATAAGTTTACATGCTAGAATAACGGTGAGAGTTCTTGTGTGTTTTCTTAATTTGCCAAGAGTAATTGTTATTTGTTAAGACGCTGAGTTAAACAAGTAGCAATTAGTTCTAAAAAGTGGTAAAAACTATGTTCAATGGTTAAACGATTCTGGAAATTACGTGTTAAATTCTATGTCTAATGGTTAATTTGCACGTGTGAGTTGATTCGAGGGTTAGATAATACTACTAGTTAAGAGAATTACGCTGAGTGTTTTCGAAAATTAGTAGTATTAGGCTTGGTAAGGACTTTTCCGATTCAAGCCTACATTAGAATGAATCAGATAAGTGGATTGATCCGCTGAGGCTTTTCATTTGAGCTCTTATCTAGGCATTTAAGGTGGGCACATTTTTGTAGCATGTTGAAATGGATTTTCTGTTTTTACACTTAGTAATTTCTTAGTGGTATTGGTCAAGGTTAGGGAAGTCGATCATTGTAGATAATTTTATTTGTTTTGTTTTTATTTTAAGTAGATTAGAAACCAAATTCAAAAACCCCCATTTTATTCGTTTATTTGTTAATTGACCTTTTTGTGTAGGTGTACCCTACAATCCCCGGACTGAACGATCCCTGCTTATCCTATACTGACAACTACATTTTGCAGGGTTAAATTGTGAGGCTATTTCAGCCGCATCACTTAGTCATATGAATGTCACAGGTTTATTAACCATGGAATTATCTATGCAATTTTGATTAAGTGTTTAACGTGAAAGCCATGAGTTTGGAGTCTCTGAGACAACAGTTAGGGGAAGTAGAGTCATTTACTTGTTTTTTTGTTGAGTCGTTGTTTTGTTTTGTATTTTTGTTTTGCTAAGGGACTAGCAAAAGCTAAGTGTGGGGTAGTTGATAGGAGCAAAAAAGTGTGACGATATTATTAATTATGTGCCTCATTTTAGCCTTATTTCTCCCTTAGTTTAGTGTTTTGAGTCATTAAGTCATTTTGAAAGTCTTGTTGAGTGTTTGGAGTGAAATAGGCGGAAAAAGTAAAATTCATGAAAAATCCTAGCTGGATCAGGATTCCTAACTGTCAACTATTTTTGCGGTCTTTACATTTTAATTTCCCTTTATTTTCTCTAGAAAATTCTGATATTCTCCTGCTTGTTGTAGGAAACGTTGCCTGGTTGAACTCTTGGAAACAGCAATGATGGAGTCATAAAATAAAGCATTAAGATATTTGACCAAGCAATGAAGAAGGGAAATAAAGGAGAAAAGATGTTTTCAGTTGAGGAATAAAAGAAAAAGATGTTTCCGCTGGAAAATAAATAAGAGAAAGACGTTTTCAGTTGGGGAATAAAGGAGAAAAGACGTTTTCAGTTGAGGAATAAAAGAAAAAGATGTTTCAGCTGGAAAAATAAATAAGAGAAAGATGTTTCAGCTTGGAAATTAAAGGAATTGCCCCATTATGAGAGGAGTTAAGGCCATAAAGAAGACGTTTCAGTTGGGAAAGCCAACCAATGCTCCCTTATAAATAGGCAACGTCCAGAACTGAATTTGCATCACTTCCCAGCCAAGATCATTCCAAGACTACCCAATTCACTCCTCAAACCTCCATATCTTACAAGACCGTGACCACCATCCATCCATCAATCTACAAAGCTCTAAGGCGCTGAGTCAAGGACGCTCCACCACCATAGCAGAGACAAGTTCATCACCTTGTTGCTAAGCCGCTGAGGAAAGCTTCAAAGTGTAACTATGACTCTACTTATAATTTTTGTTTCGGTTTTGTGTGTTTCAATTTGTGAGTTGTGTAATTGGAGACATGAAATTTTCAGAATATTTTTATTAATATTTTTGAGATTTTCAGTTTATTATTGAGTTAATTTTGAGAATTCTTTTATGATGCATGTTACAATCTTGTGCCCTTTTATGTGTTTAGGTAATTTTCAGAGTTAGGTTCATAAGTTTACATGCTAGAGTAACGGTGAGAGTTCTTGTGTGTTTTCTTAATTTGCCAAGAGTAATTGTTATTTGTTAAGGCGCTGAGTTAAACAAGTAGCAATTAGTTCTAAAAAGTGGTAAAAACTATGTTCAATGGTTAAACGATTCTGGAAATTACGTGTTAAATTCTATGTCTAATGGTTAATTTGCACGTGTGAGTTGATTCGAGGGTTAGATAATACTACTAGTTAAGAGAATTACGCTGAGTGTTTTCGAAATTTAGTAGTATTAGGCTTGGTAAGGACTTTTCCGATCCAAACCTACATTAGAACGAATCAGATAAATGGATTGATCCGCTGAGGCTTTTCATTTTGGCTCTTATCTAGGCATTTAAGGTGGGCACATTTTTGTAGCATGTTGAAATGGATTTTCTGTTTTTACACTTAGTAATTTCTTAGTGGTATTGGTCAAGGTTAGGGAAGTCGATCATTGTAGATAATTTTATTTGTTTTGTTTTTATTTTAAGTAGATTAGAAACCAAATTCAAAAACCCCCCATTTTATTCGTTTATTTGTTAATTAACCTTTTTGTGTAGGTGTACCCTACAATCCCCGGACTGAACGATCCCTGCTTATCCTATACTGACAACTACATTTTGCAGGGTTAAATTGTGAGGCTATTTCAGCCGCATCAGCAATCGCCAATTTAAACCCTGAAAAATGTAGTTGTTAGTATAGAATAAGCAGGGATCGTTCAAGCCGGGGATTGAGGGTGCTAACATGTGAGAAACAAATTAAAAGAAAAGAATATACAAGTATACGAAAATTATAAGTATAAATAAACATGTCGAAATTTACAAGAAAATACAAATACAAGCTAGAATTAGATTAGAAATCCTACTCCTACTAGAATACATTTTACAAGTCATAGTCAAATTAGAAATCCATATACAACAAAGAATACTAATCATATACAAACTAGAAAACCAAATCAAAATAGAAAACAAATTCTAAACTAACACGAATTAGAAATACAAATACAACACAAACACAAACAACAAATCCTAATTAAACTCTAACTACACAGATCCTAAAATACTATTCACGAAAACACTATTCACGAAATTAAATTATATTTTCAGATTATTAACATATTATTTACGTTTACATGCTATCTAAAAATCCTAAAATTAAATTAATATATTTACAAATTTACACAAACACAAAACATAAAAGATAGGGGGTTTTAAAGATTGAAAACATAAATTTCCAGAAAATAAAGATTAAAATCGTTTCTATACATAGATGGGAAAAGAAGAATTTTGGAAAACAATTCATCAAGAACAACATATTCATATATCCCTTAATCTTTATTAATTGCCAAGAACACCATCAATCAAGACACAAAGATCAAAGCAACCAATGTCCCTTTTAACTTTCTTTCTTATGTGAACCGAAATAGCAAAGCACTAAGTCAATTTATTTTGAAAACCCGAATACACACATACGTTGAAAATTCGTTTTCAAATCATTAAGTTCAAGAAAGAATTGATGAACATGCAAATCCAAGCACTCAAAGCAAGTCAAAACTTATCATCACATGCATAATATGATTTCGACTCAAAGCAAGCCTTTACTACTTATTTCAAATTAAGGTTCACAAAGCATCAACCCTAATTACTAGCAAGTTACATGCAAGTCATCCTAATTGTTTGTCAGACTTAGAGAATCGTTAACATGTAATGAAGCATAAAACCAGATTATTATTCTTTAATTTCGGCAACTAAGCAAGATCAAGAACACATAAACACATCAATCAGGAAAAGAACCATCTAAATTGCATCCAAAAATCAGTTTGTCACATCATAGTTTCGGTTTAAACAACAGAAATTCCAAAGCAGAAATTCTAACTACAAGAAAGCCAAAACCGTAAAAATACATGAAAAGATGATGGTGTGGACAACCCTTGATCACGTCCCAAGGTCCAAAGCAGATCCAAGATGGTGCACAAGTGAAGATCACGGCTAGGAAGATGGATGGTTACGGCCTTGCTCCTTGAAGATTGCGAAAACCTGAAAACTAGAGAGAACAAGTGAGAATACGAAATTGTGGAGAAAATTCTGAACCTTGAAACGTCTAATACACAAGGTATATATATAGGAGAACGTCTCAAGGAACTCCCAATTCGTTTCTACTTGGTTTCTCTCAGTTTATGTTGATTTAGGACTTCTTTCTCACGAAACAGATTTCCGGCAGGATTGACCTCAGTCCACTAAAACGGCCATAACTTCCTCTAGAAAATAGCTATTGACGAACCGTAAAAAGCTCTGGAAACTAGACATCCGTAGCTTTCCAACCATATAAAGATCATAATTTTCTGAGCTCTGAGTGATTTTTGACACTCCGTTGAAGTTGACTGATCTGCACAGGCAGATTTCCGAATCTGTATTGGTTTCGACTTTTAATGCACAAGTTGAGTCCAATTCGATTTCCCTTTGCATCACATGCCTCTCACATGTCTTCCACGCCTATTCTGAAGTAGAAACGTCAAGAACTCCCTAGAACCTTCAAGAATCTCACGAAATTCCAATCCTTACTCAACAAGAAGTCCAAATTCCATATTGCTTTGTAATTCGAATCTCTTGTTGCTTCCTCTTCCATGTGCACGGCATATGACCTTCTTGAGACTTCTAGATGCTTCATGAACGTTCCCAAGCTCTCCTAGTATGAGTAGAACTCCATATGTAAGTAGGTTTCCTAGTTGAATACAAACTTCTTTTCTGCGATTCTTCTACACTCTTCCGGAACCTTCTTGAGTAATCCTTATCCAACAGGGACTCCTTATCACACTTGGATTCCATATTTGAGTAGAATTGAGTTTCCCTGTTCAAGTAGAACTTCTAATTTCCGCGACTTAAGAGTTTGAATCCAAGTCAGCTTCTGATTCCTACTCCAACTAGGATTCCTTTTCCTAGTCAAACTGGGAGAACTTCCATTTCTTCATTTCTTTCCATTTCTGCGCCACTTGTGCCTTCCTTAGTCATTTTTGGACTTGAGACTCCATTTTCACCTGAAAAACACTAACTAAGTTAAATTGATCGAGATAAAGGAAATAACTTAGCAAAATATAGGGTTTAATCATTATAAACGTCGCATTTTACGCTCCTATCAAATTCCCCCACACTTAGCTTTTGCTAGTCCCTTAGCAAAATCAACATAACAACCAAAAAGACTAAGAAACAAAACAAAGACTAACGAAAATAAACTAAGTATGGAAACGAAAAACACAAAGACTCAAGACTCACACGAAAATCAAAAACCAAAAACAAAGACACAAACGTCCAAACACAATGACTTCTAAGCCCTTTAACATATTGTCTCAGTAATCTCATACTTTCAAGTCACCAAGATTAGCACTTAACCAAGCATCACATCTTCAAGATATTCGAGAGCTAATTACAAAACATAATCCACATATAAGCATGTAAGACTTGGGGGTAAACAATGGTGGTGGGTTCTTTAACATATTTCAAACAAATCATGATTCAAACCTCACATGGATATATCACTCTTTCTTCTCTCAGATTCAAAGCTCATGCTTACAAGCTTAGCACTCAAGTATATGTGAAAGATAAACAAGTGTATCACATATGTATAAGAAACGAAAGCACATATATTCATTTCAAAAGATCTCATGAAAGATATCAACTACTTGCACAGATGAACCCAAGCCATAAGTTCAACAGTCATAACTCATCTCCACAGATCAAAGGCTGTCCCATCTTAAGGATCAAAGAGGTCTTACAATTCAAGGTTGTAATGGGGCCAAGGCTTAAGGTTAAAAGAAACGAAGGGATAGGAAAATCACAAAGTATCCTTAAAACCTAGCAGAGCACTTGTTGATGTAGAGAGACCAATTTCGAATCCACCATGTATTGCAAAACGCCAAGTATCCTTCAAGGCTTATAAAAGGGCCAAGTGTCATCATATTGGGCCCAAACTTCATTCCAACCTTCTTTTGAACAAGTGTGAATTGGACAAAGACCAAATTCTTCAACAATGGGCCTTCAATTTAAAACAACTCCAAATCCACTAAGTATAGGGGACTAAAATCCATAAACATAAACAATAACACACATGTTTTCTTTAAATTGCCGAAAATTCTTTCTTTCTTTTTTTTTACGATTTCTTTCTTTTTCTTTCTTTTGGAAATTACATACAATTTACTTATGGACAAGTCTACCCCCACACTTGAACTTCTTCATGTCTTCAAAATTCATCATTGACGCCAAAACTCCAAGCAAAGTCTCAAAAATATGCTCCACTAAGTCTTTAGAACAGAGGGTATGGATATAACTATACTAGGGTTAAGGTTTAAGGAATTTTGAGGGTGATGAAAGAAAAGGCTCAATGTAGGCTCAAAATGGTTAAACTAGGGGAGTCCCACGACGGGCAGAAATAGGGACACAGGCTTTATTTGGCAATGGTGGTAAATATCCTAAGTAAGTACCTTTATCCTTTCCAGAATCAGGGCCATATATTGATCATAAACGTCTCAACAAGTATAACAGTGAATTCTAGCATTCTCTAGTCCATCAAACTTAATCTATGGCAAGTAATCAATCAAGATGAAAGAATAATGAGATCAACAAAATCATCGCCAAGAAAATAAGAGTATAATTCATTTTTTCATTAATCACTCAACAAAGAAAGGGCACATGGCTCAAATTCTCACAAGGGTTATTATGAATCACAAATTATCTTCCACATGTTCATATTCTGTACCAAAGTTACGCATACACCATATCTACTACACATTCATATGCTTTTCATAAATCATAATTAACCAAAGAATATCATCAAACATTATCTCAATCTTGTGATCCTCTTTTAGCCTTAATTTCAGAGATATAAGCTCATCCTAGACAGTTAAAAGGGCATCCTAAGACTCAATCACACAACAAATGAAAACAAAACAAAAAACAAAAAGTTTTTTTATTTTTTTTTTTTTGAACAGTGACGAATTTTTTTTTATTATTATTAATAAAGTGACGAAAATATTTAAAATTTTTTTTTTAAGACCACAAAACTAGCTCCTAAAAACAAAGTGAAACGTTATACCCTTCCCCCACACTTAAATCATGCATTGTCCTCAATGTATAAACAAGTATAAAGCATGCAAAGCATAAATCAAGTATGGAATAAGAGATAACGCAAGAAATCCTAAAAAAAAAAAACAAAGTAACGAAAGAGAAAGGGAAGAGTTCAAGAAAGCAAATCTGCGTTGATGGCTCCTCCACAGCTACGGTGGAAATGGGTTGCCTCCCATGCAGCGCTTAATGTTTAAAGTCTTTCAGCCTAGACTTGCACCTCCATTTATTCCAATATATACACACAACAAAACATCACAAATATGGATATATACAAGACTAACAAAATTTTATGTATATATATACAAGTTTTACAATTTTTACAATTTTTAAGTAGTTAACTCCAATAAGGAATCGTGAATCAAGATTTAGACACCTGGCCCAAATATTCTAATTTTAATACAAGTCTCCCTTCCCTTTATCTTTTGGTTACTCTTTTCACACAGAGCCAGGTAGTAGAGGAACAATTTTGGCGGAGCTCAGCTCACTTGATTAGCAGGGGACGAGACCCTTTGCTAGCACTTCTCGTATCCAATCAACCTAGACACCCTGTGCTAATAAAGCGTACCTACTTTATAAAGAAAACTTTGACAAGTATTAACAAGAGAATATTTCACCTAGTCCATTATGACTCACAGCTTCTTACCAAACTCAACTATTCTCGAAAATTGTCTAAGTATATGACTTCAATAAGACATCATGAACTATTGTTTTGGACGTGCGGCCCAAGTCCTTGTCTACACACATATTTCTTCTCAAATCCTTTGGGCAACCTTACTGAAATGGCCAGTGCGGGGGAGGACGAACACGAGAGGTAGAAACCATTTTGGCACAAGCTACTCCCACATAGTGGTTTAGGCTTGTTTGATTGCACTTCTGGATTCAAAACCCATCATGGACGTTGTCCCCTTCCTAGTCACCATTTCACATAGGCTATACTTACTTAGATAAGAAAAGGCCTAAGTGTAAAACATTTTTCAAGTGTTAATAAAAGCCGCCCTCAACCTTAAAAGACCTGAATCAGGTACTAATAAGGGGTTAAGGCTAATATCAACAAACGAGACTTCACCTATTCCATAACAGTTCATAATCCCTTACCAAAATCATACCTTAGTGGCGTTTTCATCACATGAAGACTTTTCAATCCCCGGCAACGGCGCCAAAAATTGATACGTGCAAAAGCAATCGCCAATTTAAACCCTGAAAAATGTAGTTGTTAGTATAGAATAAGCAGGGATCGTTCAAGCCGGGGATTGAGGGTGCTAACATGTGAGAAACAAATTAAAAGAAAAGAATATACAAGTATACGAAAATTATAAGTATAAATAAACATGTCGAAATTTACAAGAAAATACAAATACAAGCTAGAATTAGATTAGAAATCCTACTCCTACTAGAATACATTTTACAAGTCATAGTCAAATTAGAAATCCATATACAACAAAGAATACTAATCATATACAAACTAGAAAACCAAATCAAAATAGAAAACAAATTCTAAACTAACACGAATTAGAAATACAAATACAACACAAACACAAACAACAAATCCTAATTAAACTCTAACTACACAGATCCTAAAATACTATTCACGAAAACACTATTCACGAAATTAAATTATATTTTCAGATTATTAACATATTATTTACGTTTACATGCTATCTAAAAATCCTAAAATTAAATTAATATATTTACAAATTTACACAAACACAAAACATAAAAGATAGGGGGGTTTTAAAGATTGAAAACATAAATTTCCAGAAAATAAAGATTAAAATCGTTTCTATACATAGATGGGAAAAGAAGAATTTTTGGAAAACAATTCATCAAGAACAACATATTCATATATCCCTTAATCTTTATTAATTGCCAAGAACACCATCAATCAAGACACAAAGATCAAAGCAACCAATGTCCCTTTTAACTTTCTTTCTTATGTGAACCGAAATAGCAAAGCACTAAGTCAATTTATTTTGAAAACCCGAATACACACATACGTTGAAAATTCGTTTTCAAATCATTAAGTTCAAGAAAGAATTGATGAACATGCAAATCCAAGCACTCAAAGCAAGTCAAAACTTATCATCACATGCATAATCTGATTTCGACTCAAAGCAAGCCTTTACTACTTATTTCGAATTAAGGTTCACAAAGCATCAACCCTAATTACTAGCAAGTTACATGCAAGTCATCCTAATTGTTTGTCAGACTTAGAGAATCGTTAACATGTAATGAAGCATAAAACCAGATTATTATTCTTTAATTTCGGCAACTAAGCAAGATCAAGAACACATAAACACATCAATCAGGAAAAGAACCATCTAAATTGCATCCAAAAATCAGTTTGTCACATCATAGTTTCGGTTTAAACAACAGAAATTCCAAAGCAGAAATTCTAACTACAAGAAAGCCAAAACCGTAAAAATACATGAAAAGATGATGGTGTGGACAACCCTTGATCACGTCCCAAGGTCCAAAGCAGATCCAAGATGGTGCACAAGTGAAGATCACGGCTAGGAAGATGGATGGTTACGGCCTTGCTCCTTGAAGATTGCGAAAACCTGAAAACTAGAGAGAACAAGTGAGAATACGAAATTGTGGAGAAAATTCTGAACCTTGAAACGTCTAATACACAAGGTATATATATAGGAGAACGTCTCAAGGCACTCCCAATTCGTTTCTACTTGGTTTCTCTCAGTTTATGTTGATTTAGGACTTCTTTCTCACGAAACAGATTTCCGGCAGGATTGACCTCAGTCCACTAAAACGGCCATAACTTCCTCTACAAAATAGCTATTGACGAACCGTAAAAAGCTCTGGAAACTAGACATCCGTAGCTTTCCAACCATATAAAGATCATAATTTTCTGAGCTCTGAGTGATTTTTGACACTCCGTTGAAGTTGACTGATCTGCACAGGCAGATTTCCGAATCTGTATTGGTTTCGACTTTTAATGCACAAGTTGAGTCCAATTCGATTTCCCTTTGCATCACATGCCTCTCACATGTCTTCCACGCCTATTCTGAAGTAGAAACGTCAAGAACTCCCTAGAACCTTCAAGAATCTCACGAAATTCCAATCCTTACTCAACAAGAAGTCCAAATTCCATATTGCTTTGTAATTCGAATCTCTTGTTGCTTCCTCTTCCATGTTGATAAGAGCACAAAGTGTGACATTTTAATTATATATTTTCCCTCATTTTGCTAAGTTATTCTCTTAAAATTAATAATTATAACATAGTTTATATTTTTAGGTACTTCAAGGACTGAAATGGAGAAAACAAGCGAAAAAGAGCAGAAATGAGAGTAATTAAGGACAAGTCATTTTAGAAACTTTCCTCTTTCATTTTAGGAAATATTTCCTATTTTGTTTTAGGAAACTTTCTTCATTTGAACTTTTCTATTTCTGATTTTTATATTTTAATGAGAGTCCATCACATTAAGAACTCTTGACTAATGAATTCAAGGAAAACTTAAAACAAAAATCATGAAGAATTCAAGGAGATAAAAGGGAGTGTTTATAATCAATATTTATTCTTGATTATCTTATTTACTATTGATTATAACACTAATTAAATTCTGATTTTTCTTGATTGTAGGAGTTCATTATGTGCACAATTGGAAGAAGATATTAGTGCAAATCAAAGGAGAGGAATAAGGGATGTATCTGGTCACTATTCAAGGAATATACAATGAGTCATTAAGGGGAAAAGAGATCAGAAAAATCAAGACTTTGTCATGAGAAAATCAAGCAAATTTGGAGGAGAAATCACCTCAAGATGATTGGCCATGATTGCATCACAAGAGATGAGAATTCCACTATAAATAGCAGCCATTCTCTACTCCAAAATCATCACTTCTTCATACAAAATTCAGTTCATTAGCTTAGCTCTCTTCTCTCCAAAACCCTCTCCAAATATTCAGAAAAAGCCTCTTGTCGTGAAGAGCTTTAGGACTTCTCCAAGGCTGTTCGTGTTCTTGAAGGCCAAGCCTTGTGTTCTCTTGACGTTCTCCAAGCTTCCTTGAAGATCAAAAAGTGAAATTCATGGCCCTTATTTCTGTTTTCGTACCCTTTAGTATTGAATTTCAGATTTCGTTTATGAGCTTTATTATTGGAATTGGATTTTTGTTGAGAACTAGTTTATGTTAGTAATTTTCAGATTTGTTTCTTTATGTTCTTGATCTGTTTATGATATCTTTACAATCTGATTTTGTGACATCCTTTATATCTTTAAGCATATGATTTTGGTTGAATAATGATGTTAATCTGCAGGTTGATAAAGCCAAATTTATGTTCTGATTCACCTAATCGTTTTGGGGCATAAATTGAAGTGGTAAAGGCTATGTACAATGGTCGAGATTATATGCTACATGTTTGTGCATTTGTAACTTCTTATGGATGCATACATGTTTGGATTCAGAATTCTAATTGCACTTAATGATTCATATTTAATGTTGACGGATGCTCTTCAGTATTAACGTGATGTTTTATATGAAATATTTTGAGTTACGGACTTTTCCTAACTTAGGAGATTCAAAAGAAGAATTAAAGTGGTGCTCGATCTCTTCAGACTTGTACTTCGAATTCATTTCTGATATTTAGTGTTGGCACGATTTTAGGTTGTTTAGATTGAAATAATTCATTGCATGTTGATATGGTTTGGAAATTCTGATTTGAGTGTGAAGAAGTCGATCACATGTATATATTTATCTTTTTGTTTTATTTCGTAGGAACTTAGAAACCAAAAGTTGAATCCCCCCTTTTTATGGTTGTTTCTTGTGTAAATTTGTAGATAAATACTTGTTAATGTTTGTTTTATTAATTACTAATTTAAATTGACCTTTTTGTTTAGGTGTACCCTACAATCCCCGGACTGAACGATCCCTGCTTATCCTATACTAACAACTACATTTTGCAGGGTTAAATTGTGAGGCTATTTCAGCCGCATCAATTTTTGGCGCCGTTGCCGGGGATTGTTAAAATCTCTAACACTTAAAGTGTCATTAATTTTGTTGTTTATATATAATTAATGCATGCTAAATTTTTGTACTACACTTGTGGAATGGTGACAAATTGCGATTTATGCTAGGCCAAGCTATAATTGTGATTTAGTTTAAGTTTTATGAGTGTTACCAAATTAAGCATGTATTTTATAATTGTTGTGCAATTTGTAGAAGGTTTTTTGTTTTAGCATGTTGTAAATTGTATGATTTTCACTTAGATTAAGCATGTTGTAAATTGTATGTGTTTCACTTAGATTAATATACTTAGGTTGTTTTGAATTTCGTTAAATACTTAATTGTTGTAAGTGTGTAAAAATAAAAAATAAAGAAAATTAACTCAAAAAAAAAAAAAAAAAAATTGTTGTGAGCAAGGAGAAGAGTCCAGGCTGAAGGACTATAAATATTAAGCGCTGCATGGGAGGCAACCCATTTCAACCAAAGCTGTGGAGGAGCCATCAACGAGAGTTTGACATTTCTATCCCTTCACTTGTTTAGGTTGAATTGTACTTGTGTCTTTTATTTTCGTTTTTGCTCCTTTATTTTCGTATTTATTTTCATAAATTTCATTCCTATATGCTTAATTGTTTCATTGCATGCTTATGATTGATTACATTGAGGACAGTGTAATATTTAAGTGTGGGGGAAGAGATTTATACTTTTGTTTTGAGTCATATGTATTGAAAATACAAAAATTTGAAAAATGTCAAAAATTAAAAATTTCGTTGCTTTTATTATTTATTGAGTCAAAATTATTTTTGGGTGAAATAATTTCTTCATCGTAGGCGCATCTGATGGGATGTGATGTCTAAGGTCTAGTTTGGATTCGAGAAGTGCTGACAAAGGGTCTCGTCCCCTGTCAAACAAGTGAGCTGAGCTCCGCCAAAATCGGTCCCTTCTTCACCTGGTCATGTTCCAAAGGAGTTACCGAAAGGAGAAAGGAAATAACCCTAGTTCAAAACCTTTTTGGCGTCAGTATTAGTCTTTTGTTTTGCTTTGAGTCTTAGGATGCCCTTAACTGTCTAGGATGATTCAATATCTCTGAAATTATGGCTAAAAGAGGATCACAATATTGAGATGATGTTAAATGGTATTCTTTAGTTAATTGAGATATATGAAAAGCATATGCATGTGTAGTGGATATGGATTTCGTGACCTTGGTACAGTTTATGAGCATGTTAGGATGAGTTTTAATTCATAAAAGCCCACGTGAGATATTTGAGCCATGTCCCTTTTTCTTGGAGTGATAAATAAAATATATTCTTATTTTATTGGCGATGTTTTGATGATCTCATTATTCTTTCATTTGATTGATTGCTTGCCATAGATTAAGTTTGATGGACTAGAGAATGCTAGAATTCACTCTTGTGCTTGTTGAGACTTTTATCAATACATGTCCCTGATTCTGGAAAGGATAGAGGCACTCTAGGAACTACCACCATAGACAAATTAACCTGTGTCCATATTTGTGCCCGTCGTGGGACCCCCTTAGATAAACCACTTTGAGCCTACATTAAGCCTTTTCTTTCATCACCCTAAAAATCCTTAACCTAAACCCTAGTTAGTCACAACCTGACCTTTTGTTCTAAAAACTTAGTGGAGCTATCTTTTGAGACTTACTACATGAGGGTGGCAAAGATGAAGATTTAGAAAAGGTAAAAGTGCAAGTGTGGGGGTAGACTTGTCCATGAGGAAAGAAAAAAGTATGTGAAAGCCGTGAAAAAGAAAATGAAAAAGAAAAAAATGAGTACGGCTAGGAAAGAAAAAGAAAGGAAGACAAAAAAAATGTTTATGGATTTTAGTCCCCCATACTTGGTGAGTTTGGAGATTGTTTTGAATTGAAGGCCTGCTATAGAAAAATTTGGTCTTTGTCCAGTTCACTAGAGTTCAAAGGAAGTTTGGGCCCAACATGAAGACATTAGGCCCTCTTATTTTGCCTCTATGGGATGTAACGTTTTATATGCCTTGGTGAATTTCTAGAAGTCTCTCTACATCAACATGAGCTCTACTAGGTTTTTAGGATACTTTGACATTCCTTAACCTTTGTTTCTTAAAACCTTGAACCTTAGCCCCATTTCAACCCTTCAAAGTCCTTTTTGATCCTTAAGATGGGATAGCCTTTGATCTGTGGAGATGAGTTATAAGAGTTGAACCTATGGCTTGGGTCCATCTGTGCAAGTAGTTGATATCTTTCATGAGATCTTGAAAAATTATATTCACAAAGTGCTTTTCATTTCTTATATATGTGAGCTATTTGATTGCCTCAAAATATTTTCTCTCACATATAATTGAGTGATTATAAGCTTTTAAGCATTGCCTTCTTCTGAGTGAAGAAAGAGTGGATATACCTTGTGAGGATATGAATCATACTTGTCTGAAACATGCTGAGCTCCACCCATCACCATTGTTACAACCAGGTCCTACTTATTTATATGTGGATTATATGCTTCAATTAACTCTCGAATATCTAAATATTGATTCTTGATTAAGTGCTAATTTTAATGCCATGAGAGACAGGATTCATGAGACAAATGTTAAGGGCAGTATAGTCTTTGTGTGTCATTTGTGTAGAGTCTGGTAATGAATTGTTTAATTTGGTTGAGTCTTTTGTTTTGATTTTGCTAAGGGACTAGCAAAAGCTAAGTGTGGGGGTATTTGATAAGAGCACAAAGTGTGACATTTTAATTATATATTTTCCCTCATTTTGCTAAGTTATTCTCTTAAAATTAATAATTATAACATAGTTTATATTTTTAGGTACTTCAAGGACTGAAATGGAGAAAACAAGCGAAAAAGAGCAGAAATGAGAGTAATTAAGGACAAGTCATTTTAGAAACTTTCCTCTTTCATTTTAGGAAATATTTCCTATTTTGTTTTAGGAAACTTTCTTCATTTGAACTTTTCTATTTCTGATTTTTATATTTTAATGAGAGTCCATCACATTAAGAACTCTTGACTAATGAATTCAAGGAAAACTTAAAACAAAAATCATGAAGAATTCAAGGAGATAAAAGGGAGTGTTTATAATCAATATTTATTCTTGATTATCTTATTTACTATTGATTATAACACTAATTAAATTCTGATTTTTCTTGATTGTAGGAGTTCATTATGTGCACAATTGGAAGAAGATATTAGTGCAAATCAAAGGAGAGGAATAAGGGATGTATCTGGTCACTATTCAAGGAATATACAATGAGTCATTAAGGGGAAAAGAGATCAGAAAAATCAAGACTTTGTCATGAGAAAATCAAGCAAATTTGGAGGAGAAATCACCTCAAGATGATTGGCCATGATTGCATCACAAGAGATGAGAATTCCACTATAAATAGCAGCCATTCTCTACTCCAAAATCATCACTTCTTCATACAAAATTCAGTTCATTAGCTTAGCTCTCTTCTCTCCAAAACCCTCTCCAAATATTCAGAAAAAGCCTCTTGTCGTGAAGAGCTTTAGGACTTCTCCAAGGCTGTTCGTGTTCTTGAAGGCCAAGCCTTGTGTTCTCTTGACGTTCTCCAAGCTTCCTTGAAGATCAAAAAGTGTAATTCATGGCCCTTATTTCTGTTTTCGTACCCTTTAGTATTGAATTTCAGATTTCGTTTATGAGCTTTATTATTGGAATTGGATTTTTGTTGAGAACGAGTTTATGTTAGTAATTTTCAGATTTGTTTCTTTATGTTCTTGATCTGTTTATGATATCTTTACAATCTGATTTTGTGACATCCTTTATATCTTTAAGCATATGATTTTGGTTGAATAATGATGTTAATCTGCAGGTTGATAAAGCCAAATTTGTGATCTGATTCACAATTCCCCCACACTTAGCTTTTGCTAGTCCCTTAGCAAAATCAGACAAAGACACACACTAAGACTCAACGAAAATTTAAAGACTCAACCAAACGAAAATGCTATTGCCCTTCAACTTTTTGTCTCAGCAATCTCTTACTTTCACAACATCAAGATTAGCACTTAACCAAGAGTCAATGTTTAAGCATTCGAGAGTTAATTGAAACACATAATCTTCACATACACAAGTAGGACTTGGTTGTAACAATGGTGATGGGTTCTGTTAAGCATGTTTCAAACAAGTATGATTCAAATTCTCACAAGGTATATCCACTCTTTCTTCTCTCAGAATTCAAGGCAATGCTTAAAAGCTTATACACTCAAGTATATGTGAAAGATAGCAAGTATATCACATATTATATGAAAAGAAAGCACATGTATATATTTTTCTTTTAAAGATCTCATGAAAGATACCAACTACTTGCACAGATGGACCCAAGCCATAGGTTCAACTCTTGTAACTCATCTCCACATCAAAGGTTGTCCCATCTTAAGGATCAAGAAGGTCTTCTTAAAGGTTGTAATGGGGCCAAGGCTCAAGGTTTTACGAAATGAAGGTTAAGGATTTATCAAAGTGTCCTAAAAACCTAGCAGAGCTCATGTAGATGTAGAGACCTCAAGAAATCCACCAAGGCATTGCAAAAACGTCACTTTCCCTAGAGGTAACATAAAAGGGGCCTAATGTCTTCATGTTGGGCCCAATCTTCATTGTAAACTTCCCTTGAACTATAGTGGAATGGACAAAGGCCAAATTTTTCTGTAGTGGGCCTTCAGTTCAAAGTAAACTCCAAAATCACTAAGTATGGGGGACTAAAATCCATAAACATACATTTTTTTTTTTTTTTTTTTTTTTTTTTAGCCGTACACATTTTTTTTCTTTTCTTTCATTTTTCACGGCTTTCACATATGTTTTTTTTTTTTTTTTTTTCTGTGGACAAGTCTACCCCCACACTTGAACTTTCACCTCTTCTTAATTTTTATCCTTAGCACCAAACCCGCGTTGTATGTCTCAAAAGATAGCTCCACTAAGTTCTTAGAACAAAGGGTAGGGTTTCAACTATACTAAGGTTCAGGGGTTAAGGATTTTAAAGGGTTATGAATGAAAAGGGTTAATGTAGGCTCAAAGGGGCTTATCTAGGGGGGTCCCACGACGGGCACAAATAGGGACACAAGTTTATATGGCTATGGTGGTAGTTCCTAGGTTGCCTCTATCCCTTCCAGAATCAGGGCCATGTATTGATATAACGTCTCAACAAGCACAAGAGTGAATTCTAGCATTCTCTAGTCCATCAAACTTAATCTATGGCAAGCAATCAATCAAAATGAAAGAATAATGAGATCATCAAAACATCGCCAAGAAAATAAGAATATATTTTTCATTTTCACTCCAAGAAAAAGGGACATGGGCTCAAATATCTCACATGGGCTTTTATGAATCAAAACTCATCTCAACATGCTCATATTCTGTACCAAGGTCACGAAATCCATATCCACTACACATGCATACATTTTTCATATATCTCAATTAACCAAAGAATACCATTTTAAAAAAAAAAAAATCATCTCAATCTTGTGATCTTCTTTTAATCATGATTTCAGAGATATAGAATCATCCTAGACAGTTGAAAGGGCGTCCTAAGACTCAAAACAAAAACAAAAGCAACGAAATTTTTTTAAAATTTTTGACATTTTTCGATTTTTTTTGTATTTTTCAATATATGACTCAAATATAAATCCCTTCCCCCACACTTAAATATTGCATTGTCCTCAATGTAATCAAGAATAAGCATGCAATGAAACACTTAAGCATATAGGGATGAAATTTACGAAAAGATCTACTAAATTCAAAAAGAAAGATGAAAAGAGAGAGAAATAGGGAAGGAGAAATCAAATCTGCGTGTGTAGACTCCTTCACAACTACTTCTGAATTGGGTTGCCTCCCAAGCAGCGCTTGAGTTTAACGTCTTTCAGCCAGACGGACCTCCACTAAATAAAGTTAGTGACTATACAATAAAAGGAATACAAATTAATGATTTATACAAAAAAAAAGGTCACTATTCACTATTCTTTTTTTTTTTTTTTTTTTTTTTTTTTTAACAAGTATAATGTACGTAATTTTACTCAGAGACACGAGTACAAAATGTCACTATTCACGATTTACTATTCACAAATTTACAAGTATAAAGAGAAGTATAAATTACAAACTATCCACAATCTTCACAAATATATTACGTAAGACGTTTATACAAGTATAAAATGTACAAAACAACACAATTTACATGTGGAGGTTATGTTCAAGTGTATTATTATCTTTACAAATAAAGTTAATATCTCAATTGATTACAAGTTGTAAGTCGAACCCAATAGAAACCACTACTATTGGTGAGATACGATCTAGGGATAGTCGCCTAGACATAAGTCGCTTCCCTTTGTTTCAGAAGGCTAGATGGCCAGATTAAGAGGTAAGTGAGAGGGAGGACTCATTTTGGTGACACTACGGAGGCTACTCCCTCATTGAGGTTTAGGCCCCTATTGGCTACTCCCACACTGTGGTTTAGGCACAGTCTATAGTATCTCTGAGATCCAATTGAACCCATCACCCAGGGTCTCAATCTAAGACACCATCTATATGCCCCTTACTCAGCTTGGAAAGAACTCATGTGTTAGACAGTTCTCCAAATGCTAATAAAGGCCGCCCTCAACCTCATAAGACCTTAGAAAGACACTAATGAAGGGTTAAGGCCAATATTAACAAAAGGGCCCTTATCTACTCATACGATTTTACACACTTATAACAATCAAGAATTTAACGACATTTATAATTAATTCTTTACATTTCTTTTGTTTAACAAGATTAGACACATTTTATACAAAAACTTTCAAACAAGTTAACACAAAAACGTCACATTTGTACACAATTTTTTTTTTTTTTTTTTTTTTTTTTTTTTTTTTTTTACGAAAATACTTACAAATATTTCTATTCTTTTCCTTTTCTGTACAATTATTTTCAACACTTAGGTACGGGAACAAGGAGTCTCGATGTGCAATGGGACTGAAACAGCTACCCTTCTCAAGACTATGTTTAATCCAATATACCTTAGTGAATCACATTATTTTCATTTGTTACAAATATCATTGATTTCAAATTAAATTCCAAGCGGTAAATCAAGTGGACATGCGGCCCAAGTATAGTCGTCTAGACACAAAGTCCCTCCTACATCCTTTGGGCAACCTTACTGAAATGGCCAGGTAGGGGAGGACGAACACGAGAGACAAAATCCATTTTGGCATGAGCTAAGCCCATTTGTAAGCACTTCTGGATTCAAAAACCGTCATGATCGTTGTCCCCTTCCTAGACACCATCCCACATAGGCTATACTTACTTGGATGAAAAAGGTCCTAAGTGTGAAGACAGTTCAATGAATGTTAATAAAGGCCGCCCTCAACCTTAAGGGACCTGAACTAGGTACCAATAAGGGGTTTAGGCCAATATTAATAAACACGACTTCACCTATTCCTCTTTAATTTACAACTCACAATTAAAATTCGTATTCAATAATATAAATAACAACCTAAGTAATTAATTAACTAATTACTAATTAACTAACAATTAAGAGAATTACAAACAATTAACAAGTAAATTTTTTTTTTTTTTTTCGAAGACAAATATAAACAAAACAAATATTCACATATTTAACAAGTGATTTTTCAATCCCCGGCAACGGCGCCAAAAATTGATGCGCCTTTTGGGAAGCGACCAATTTAACCCTGAAATTTCGTTAGTAGTACGTAATAAATAGGGATCGTTCTATTCCGGGGATTGAGGGTACACCTGTCATTGTCAAACAATTAAACAATTAAAATTAAAACAAAGTATAATATTCACAAATATATTCACAAGTATAAACATTATTTACGAAAAAGGGGGGATTTTGTTTTTGGTTTTTCGAAAATAAAACTAAGTTAACAAAACAATTAAAATGCAAAAACATAAAAATACAAATGGAATGAGAGAACAAAGATCAAAAACCGAAACATATGATTAAAATTGATTCAAACCCTAATATTGTTCATCTAAGTCATGAGAAAGGAGTTGATCATGTGAAACATTCGAAAGCAAATGAATTCCCATTTTTTACTTTTCAATGCTAATTAACCTAAGCGAAAGCACCTAGATTAATCCTATCAAACATGCAATCAAACCCTAGAAAGCTAGTCAATCATGTCATGTTTAACGCATTACACATAGAGAAAGGCTATCAACTCAAGTGTACAACTTAGTATGGAAAAGTCCACCTAATTGCAATTCTCTTTAATTAAATTCGATCTTTGTACAAAACCTTTACTACTTTGATTCAAGTTTACACAAAACGAAAAGTCGATTTCATGTTCTTAAACCTAGCAACAATCATGCATAAATCCTATAAGTGTCGACCCAAATAAGATTAATACACAAAGGATATCTATAACGTAAATTTAATTAAACAAACCCACATAAGCAACTCTTGAAGAACAATAATATGAATCTGAAAATTCTCAATTAATCATAAAAATTCCAGAAATTAATATTTGTTCATACATATATGTCAACTAGAACAAAACCAACGAAATCAAAGCAAAGGTTACAAAGGAGAATCGGATTACACCGTGAGATGGAGATGGTGATGAACGATTGATGTAGTGGTCTCTTGAATCTCGAAAGCAAGCTTCAAGGATGGTGATGGAGGATGATGCTCACGGCAATTCTTCTTCTCCCTTGGCCTTGCTTGAACTCGTGGCTTGCTCTAGAGGGTGGAGGAACTCACGGCTATGCTAGAGAGATTTTCTGATTTTTTTCTAAAGTGTAAAACACAAAGGAGGGGAACTCTTGACGTTGAGAAAAGGGGAGAATATATAGGGACGGCCTCCTTGCTCTCCAAGCCGTGTAAAACTCATGGAATTAATCTGAAAATTCCACATAATTTCCTCCAATAATATCTTGCCAAATCAGCCCTATGAGGTGGTTCAACCAATCACAAAATTCCATTTAATTCCCTAATAATCTTGGCCGAAATTCCCTTGATAATATTCTGATTTTATACTTTAAATTCGGCCAAAATTCCTTTAGGGAATATAGGAATGTATCTAGACTTCTTTTGAGCTTTTCTTGGTCTCCACCTTTTTCTCTTTCCTTTTATTTCTCCCTTGAATTTCTCTTGGCGTCAATCACCCTAGGGTTTCTTGATTTTCACGTTGATTACCTCTTTATCTCTCTCCCTTTGCACGGCAAACTGATAGGAGCATTTTAATGCGACGTTTTAACTGCATTTCCCTACACTTTTCTGCGCCATTTCCTTGAAAAATCCCTGTTTGGGAAAGTTTCCATTCTTTGATTGGGAAAGTTCCTTATTGTAGAAAGTTTCCATTTTTGTCTTCATTTTTCATTTCTCATTTTTCATTTCTCATTTCTGGAAAGTTTCTATTTTTCATTTTTAGTAAGTTTCTATTTTCATTTTTTAGAAAGTTTCTATTTTAAGTATAGTTTCTATTTTCAGGACCTCCGAGCTAGAAAGTGGAAATGAACGCACGAATGGAAAGAGGAGCTTGCGAACATCAAGACGAACGAACATGAGAGAAAATGGCCCACACATTTGAGCAGAAATGAAGAAACAAGCTTTCCTAGTCCAACCAGGAAATCCTACGAAATGGAGGAAGGCTTCCCTAGCAAGTTTCCAACGCAACCATGAAAAAGAAATGGAAAAATAATGTGTTTTGCGTTGGAAAATGAGAAGGCTTGAAGATGAAGCAACGAGGCCCAAGAACTCCTTGGATTTTCGGCAAATTGGATAATGGCCCATCAAAGCCCATGACACTAGGGTTTGTGACGCAAACCCTAGCCCTAAAGATATGTTTGCCGTGAAATTGCATGAGAGAAACAAGGAAGAGGCGTCCAAAAATCAGAAAATAAAGAAGATTTTCTATGGAGATTTTCTAGGGTTATTTTCATGGAAATAAATCAAGAGATAAAACCCTAGAAGACCTAGCCGTCCAAGCCAAGAGGAAAACAAGGGGATGCCGTGCAAACTCTAGGGAATTCGGCAAAAGATAATGAAGAGAAAAACAAGGGTTTTGCCGTGAGGAAAAATCAGAAAAAAATAAAGAGATTTCGTGGAGATTTCTTAGGGAGCTTTTAAAGGAAAGAGAATATGTGTTGAACACAAAAAGCTCTCAAAGGAGTCTAGGTTCGTCCCCCTTTATTCTCTAAATATATTGTTGCCGAAATTGGTGAAGGAAATCAGAAAATATCTCTTTATATTTCGGCAAGATTATTTAGGGAATTCATATTGGAATTTTGTGATTGGTTGCACCACCTCATAGGGCTTATGTGGCAAGCAAGCATTGGAGGAAATTATGTGGAGTTATATCATTGTGCCGTGAGTTTCATTAGGGTTAGACGGCTTGGAGAACAAAGGAAGCCGTGCTCCTATATATTCATCTCTTCTCTCAACGTCAAGGGGTTCCAAAGTCCACACTTTTACGTTCTACACTTTGAGAAAATAATTCAGAAATCTCTCTAGCTTAGCCGTGCTCCTCTCCATCCTCTAGGGCAACCACGAAGTGCAAGCAAGGCCAAGGAAGAAGAAGACAAGCCGTGCACACCATCCACCCTCCACCTTGAAGATTGCTTTCGAAATTCAAGAGACCACATCATCACTTCATTCATCTCATCTCCATCACGGTGTAATCCGATTCTCCTTGTACCTTTGCTTTGTATTTTCGTTGGTTTTGCCTTAGTTGACACATATGTATGAACAAGTATTGTTTTCTGAAATTTTATGATGAATTGTTAATTTTCAGATTCATATATTGCGATTTATGGTTGCTTTTGTGTGAGTGTTTGATTAAATTTGCATGATAGAAATCTTTTGTATGATTATCTTGAATGGTTCGAAACATTTAGGGTTCTTATGTGATTGTTGCTACGAATTTGAGAACATGAATCAACTTTTTGGTTTTGTGTTCTTGAATCGATAAGTAGTAAAGGTTTTGTACAAAAACCGAATTTAATCAAAGAAGATTGCAATTAGGTGGACTTTTTCATACTAAGTTGCACATTTGAGTTGATAGCCTTTCTAGGTGTTTATTGCGTTAAACATGACATGATTGACTAGCTTTCTAGGGCTTGATTGCATGTTTGATAGAATTAATCTAGGTGCTTTCACTTAGGTTAATTAGCATTGAAAGTAAAATATGGGAAATTGTTTGCTTTTGAACGTTTCACATGATCAACTCCTCTTGCATGACTATGATGAACAATGATGAACTTGAATTAATTTTAATCATGAGTTTCGACTTTGATCTTTGTTCTTGCATTCCATTTGTATTTTTATGTTTTTGCATTTTAATTATTTAGGTAACTTAGATTTTATTTTCGGAAATTAAAACCAAAAACCAAAAACTCCCCCCTTTGCGTAAATATGTCTATATTTTGTAAATATTATACTTTGTTTTAATTTTAATTGTTTAATTGTTTGACAATGACAGGTGTACCCTCAATCCCCGGAATAGAACGATCCCTATTTACTTTATACTACTAATGACATTTCAGGGTTAAATTGGTCGCTCCCAAAAGCGACATCAATTTTTGGCGCCGTTGCCGGGGATTGAAAAATCATTTGTCATATTGTGAATAATATGTGTTTTGTTTATATTGTGACCGAAAAAAAAAAAAAAAAAATTACTTGTTAATTATTTTGTTTATAATTGTCGAAAATTAGTAATTACTTACTTAGGTTGATTATTTATATTGTTGAATACGAATTTTAATTGTGAGTTGTAAATTAAAGAAGGAATAGGTGAAGTCGTGTTTATTAATATTGGCCTAAACCCCTTATTGGTACCTAGTCCAGGTCCCTTAAGGTTGAGGGCGGCCTTTATTAACATTCATTGAACTGTCTTCACACTTAGGACCTTTTATATCCAAGTAAGTATAGCCTATGTGGGATGGTGTCTAGGAAGGGGACAACGCTCATGACTGGTTCTTGAATCCAGAAGTGCGTGCAAATGAGCCTAAACCACAATGTGGGAGTAGCTCATGCCAAAATGGATTCTACCTCTCGTGGTCGCCCTCCCCTACCTGGCCATTTCAGTAAGGTTGCCCAAAGGATGTAGGAGAGACTTAGTGTCTTGACGATTATACTTGGGCCGCACGTCCACTTGATTTACCGCTTGGAATTTAATTCGAAATCAATGGTATTTATAACAAAAGAAAATGTTGTGATGCACCTAAGGTATATTGGATTAAACATAGTCTTGAAAAGGGTAGCTGTTTCAGCCCCATTGCACATCGAGACTCCCTGTTCCCGTACCTAAGTGTTGAAAATAATTGTAAAGAAAAGGAAAGAATAGAAGTAATTTTACTTAATTTCGTAAAAAAAAAAAAAAAAAAAAAAAAAAAAAAAAAAAAAAAAGAAGATAATTAGATGTGAATAGTGACGTTTTGTTTGTTTGTGTGAAAGTTTTGTGTAAATGGTGTCTAATCTTGTTAAACAAAGGAAATGTAAAGAATTAATTATAAATATTGTTAAATTCTTGATTTATTATAAGTGTGTAAATTCGTATGAGTAGATAAGGGCCCTTTTGTTAATATTGGCCTTAACCCTTCATTAGTGCCTTTCTGAGGTCTTATGAGGTTGAGGGCGGCTTTTATTAACATTTGGAGAACTGTCTAACACATGAGTTCTTTTCAAGCTGAGTAAGGGGCATATAGGTGGTGTCTTAGGTTGAGACCCTGGGTGATGGGTTCAATTGGATCTCAGAGATACTATAGACCGTGCGTAAACCACAATGTGGGAGTAGCCAATAGGGGCCTAAACCTCAATGAGGGAGTAGCCTCCGTAGTGTCACCAAAATGAGTCCTCCCTCTCACTTACCTCTTAATCTGGCCATCTAGCCTTCTGAAACAAAGGAAAGCAACTTATGTCTAGGCGACTATCCCTAGATCGTATCTCACCAATAGTAGTGGTTTCTATTGGGCTCGACTTACAACTTGTAATCAATTGAGATATTAACTTTATTTTGTAAAGATAATAAGATACTTGAACATAACCTCCACTTGTAAATTGTGTTGTTTTGTGCATTTTATACTTGTATAAATTTCTTTTGTGGTTTATTTGTGAAAAGATTGTGGATAGTTGTAATTTATACTTCTCTTTATACTTGTATAAATCATAAATAGTAAAGTCGTGAATAGTAACTTGTGAATAGTGACTCGTGAATAGTAAGGTTGATGTATAAATCACTAATTTGTAATTAACTCACTTTTTACTTTGCTAACTTCTTTGAATTTTGATGATGTTCAGGATTCCTATGAATGACCGAGCCTTTTAGATCCTCTACACTAAAGGAAATTGAAGCAAGGCTCGCTCGCTTGAAGGGTCCTTCACTTCTTGAGCAGACAAGCCCTTCCCCTTCGACACACAGAGGGTATATCTTTAACGAACAAGGGAAGAGGACCTACTGTTCTGAGGAGTCTACATCACCTACACCAAGTCCATCTCCTCCTTCACGTTCACCTTCACCTGTGATTTCGTCCAACTCTACACCACCACCTTCACCACCACCTGAAGAAGTCGGAGAAGAGAGAATGGCATCTATTAGGGAACTTTCCACTGCAACTGTTGAAGGAGGACCCCCTACAGGCATAGTATACCCTCCCCCTGCAGCTGGAAGACAAGCAGAGTTCGAGCTAAAGAGTGGTTTGTTGCACAAGCTCCCTATCTTCCATGGACTTAATATGGAGGACGCTAACAAGCATGTTCGAGAATTTCAATCTGTTTGTGCAAACATGCAACCACAAGGGGCAGATGAGAATCTTCTGAAGATGAGAGCATTTCCATTCTCCTTAGCTGACAGAGCCAAAGATTGGCTATATGAGCTTCCTGCAGGACGTATCACTTCATGGGAGACAATGAGAAAGGCTTTCTTGGAGAAATACTTCCCAGCTTCTAAGGTCATCACACTTAGAAAGAAGCTTAGTGGAATAGAGCAAGCTCATGATGAGTCCTATGCTGCCTACTATGAGAGGTTCAATTCCCTACTTGCACAATGCCCTCAACATCAGATGAAGGATGAGACCCTACTCACATGTTTCTATGAAGGACTCTTACCCTTGGAAAGGCAAATGTTGGATGCTGCAGCTGGAGGAGCTTTTGTGGATAAGTCCCCTACAGTTGGGAAGGAGCTGATAGCTAATCGTGCCTTGAACTCTCAACAATATGAGGGGGTAGGACACTCTACTCGTAGGGTGCATGAGATGAGCAAGAATACTGCAATTGAGGATCAACTGAATAAGCTTACTCTCCTCATGAACCAAGTGGTAAGTTCAAAAGGACCTAGTGCAACAATAGCTTGTGGGGTATGCTCTATGCAAGGGCATGTTACAGATCAGTGCCCTCAACTTAATGAGAATGGAGGATGGGAATCTGCAAATGCTATTGGAGGATATCAAGGAGGATACCAAGGAGGACCTCAACGTCCTAGACATGATCCTTACTCCAATACGTACAACCCAGGATGGAGGGACCATCCCAACTTCAAGTGGACCAACAATGATAACGTTCAGAATCCTCTTGGTGGGAACTTCCAACGTCCTCAAGGGCCTTCATTCCAAGGATCATCTTTTCAAAGGCCCTACATGCCTCCGCCTCAACAGAACTCAGGACCTTCAATGTCTCACTATGACAAAACGTTGGAAGCCTTGACTAGTTCCACCCAGGCCTTGACAAACTCTACTCAAGCTTTGATTCAAGGACAACAGACCCACACTAAGGATATTGCAGATCTTAAGAAACAGATGGGCCAAGTTGTGGACTTCATGAGCAAGATTCATGAGACTGGGAAGCTTCCTAGTGGCACAATACCTAACCCTAAGGGTAATGTGGAGAATGCATCAGTTGTGACTACGAGGAGTGGGAGACCATTTGTGGATCCACCCAAGCAACCCAAGAAGGTCCAAATGAGCATAGAAATTGAGGAAGACCAAGAACCCACCAAGTTGGGTATTGAGAAGGACCCTGCAACGTCAAAGGAAGAGACCAAGGCATCCTCATCTTTAAAGGCAAAACCGGAAATCAAAGGTAATAATTCTAACTTATCAAATTCGGTTATTGCTAACCCTTCTTCTTCTTGCATGCCCTTCCCACGCAGGTTTGCCCAATCTAAGAAGGATGAAAGTGACCAAGCTATCTTGGAAACTTTCAAGAAGGTGCAAGTAAACCTACCCCTCCTAGAGGCCATCAAGCAAGTCCCTAAGTATGCCAAGTTCCTCAAAGAGCTTTGCACTACTAGGAGAGTAAACCGTGAAAAGGAGGTGGTAAAGGTAAGTGAGAATGTCTCTGCCCTAATTCAGAGGAAGATCCCTCCAAAGTGTAAGGATCCTGGAAGCTTTACCATTCCTTGTACTATTGGTAACTCTAGATTTAAGAATGCCATGCTAGACCTAGGTGCATCTGTTAATGTTATGCCCTACTCTGTTTATGAAACCCTAGGTCTAGGGGAACTTAAATCTGACAATGTTATCATTCAGTTAGCTGACAGATCCAATGCATACCCTAGAGGTTTGTTGGAGGATGTGCTTGTACAGGTTAACCATCTTATCTTCCCAGCTGATTTTTATGTACTGGAAATGGAGGACTCCCCTGTAAGTTCCACTCCATTGCTTTTGGGACGTCCTTTCTTAAGGACAGCTAGGACGAAGATTGATGTGTATGAAGGCTCTCTTACAATGGAGTTCGATGGTGACATCATTGGCTTTAACATCTTTGAAGCCATGAGGTATCCCCTAGAGGTTAATGATTGTTTTTCTGCTGACATTTTAGATGAACTTGCGCAGAAAATGTTTGATGTTATGCATGAGGATACCCTAGTCACTACCCTTGAGAGTGGGGTAGGCTATACAAAGGAAGGCGTCACCATCCCAGAGGACAAGTTGAAAGACACTTGTGAGGAGAAAATCATTGAAAACGTCTCCTTCCTTGAGGCATCACCCTTCATAGGTAAGTCTGTTTCTCCCTTGTCCATTCAGTTATCCACTAACAAGACTTTACCTTCAGTGGTCCAGGCCCCAGAACTTGAGCTAAAACCTCTTCCAGACCATTTGAAGTATGTCTACTTAGGGGACAAGGAAACCTTGCCAGTGATTGTGTCCTCTGCACTAACAACTCCACAAGAAGAGAAGTTGGTGGAAATGTTGAAGCAACACAAGACCGCCATAGGATGGACATTGGCGGATATCAAGGGAATCAGCCCTACAACTTGCGTCCACAGGATACTTCTAGAGGAGGGGTCTAAACCCACTAGAGAGGCTCAACGTCGTCTCAACCCTCCAATGATGGAAGTAGTGAAGAAGGAGGTTATCAAACTCCTTGATTGTGGGGTAATCTACCCTATTTCTGACTCCAAGTGGGTCTCTCCAGTTCAGGTCGTGCCCAAGAAGTCTGGGATCACTGTGGTAAAGAATGCTGATAACGAACTGGTGCCCCAAAGGACAGTAACAGGCCACAGAGTATGCATTGACTATAGGAGGCTCAACGCAACCACAAGGAAAGACCACTTTCCTCTGCCATTCATTGACCAGATGCTTGAGCGCCTAGCTGGACATGACTACTATTGTTTTCTAGATGGATACTCTGGTTACAACCAGATTGCAATTGCAAATGAAGATCAAGAGAAGACAACCTTCACTTGCCCCTTTGGAACGTTTGCCTATAGACGTATGCCCTTCGGACTTTGCAACGCTCCAGGTACCTTTCAGAGGTGTATGGTAAGTATCTTTTCAGATTATATTGAGAAAATCATAGAGGTATTCATGGATGACTTTTCAGTTTTTGGAAAGAATTTTGATGATTGTCTTAATAATCTGGAGATAATTCTGAAACGTTGCATGGAAACTAACCTTGTCTTAAACTGGGAAAAATGCCATTTTATGGTTAAACAAGGAATAGTTCTAGGACATATTGTCTCTGCTAGGGGTATAGAGGTTGATAAAGCCAAGGTTGATATTGTGCGTCACTTACCCTCTCCCACTTCTGTGAGAGAGATTCGTTCTTTCCTTGGTCATGCAGGTTTTTACAGGAGGTTCATCAAGGACTTCTCCAAAATTTCGAGACCCTTATGTCAACTGCTCCAGAAGGATGTGCCCTTCCACTTTGACAAGGAGTGTCAAGAAGCTTTTGACAAGCTTAAGGAGTTGTTGACATCTGCCCCATCATGTTACCTCCAGACTGGTCCTTGCCCTTTGAGTTAATGTGTGATGCCTCTGACTACGCAGTTGGAGCCGTTTTGGGACAAAGGAAGGAAAAGCTGCCCTATGCCATCTACTACGCCTCAAGGACTCTCAATGATGCACAAATGAATTACTCCACCACAGAGAAAGAGCTCCTTGCAGTTGTCTTTGCCCTTGAGAAGTTTCGCTCTTATTTACTTGGTACCAAAGTTACTATCTTTACTGACCATGCAGCTTTGAAATACTTGATGACCAAGAAGGAGGCGAAACCAAGGCTCATCAGATGGATCCTACTCTTGCAAGAATTCGACGTGGAAATCAAGGACAAGAAGGGTAGTGAGAACGTGGTAGCTGACCACTTGAGTCGCTTAGTGCATGCAGAAGATTATCTCCCTCTGGTGGAGACATTTCCAGACGAGCAACTCTTTGGACTTCAGGTAAGTGAACCATGGTATGCAGACATTGTGAATTATATTGTGTCTAGAAAGATTCCTGATACCATGTCACGTGCTCATAGGGATAGGCTTAAGAAAACTGTTAAGCAATATGTTTGGGATGAACCTTATTTGTGGAAGTATTGCTCTGATCAATTGATTAGGAGATGTGTGCCTGAACATGAACATAATGCTATACTTTCTTTTTGCCACTCTAAAGCATGTGGGGGACACTTTGGGTCTAAGAAGACTGCGTTTAAGGTGCTAGAGTCTGGGTTCTATTGGCCAACATTATTTAGGGATGCACATGCCTATTGTTTAACTTGTGATAAGTGCCAAAGAACAGGAAATCTAGGTCCTAGAGATCAAATGCCATTGTCCAATATAATAACTGTTGAAATATTTGATGTCTGGGGTATAGATTTCATGGGACCTTTCCCTTCATCTTTTGGGTTTCTCTATATCTTACTTGCAGTTGACTATGTTTCCAAATGGGTGGAAGCAAAGGCCACTAGAACTAATGACTCTAAGGTTGTTGCAGATTTTATCAAGTCTAACATCTTTAGCAGGTTTGGAATGCCTAGAGTTCTCATTAGTGATGGAGGATCCCATTTTTGCAATCGGACGATTGAGGCTCTCTTGAAGAGATATGATGTCACACATAAGGTTTCTACACCTTATCACCCACAAACTAGTGGGCAGGCTGAGGTCTCTAATCGTCAGATTAAGGGGATATTGGAGAAGACTGTGAACCCCAACAGGAAGGACTGGTCCTTGCGTCTAGAGGATGCTTTGTGGGCCTACAGAACTGCATACAAAACTCCCATAGGTATGTCACCATATCGAATTGTCTATGGCAAACCATGCCATTTACCTGTGGAGTTGGAGCACAAAGCTTGGTGGGCTGTGAAGCAGTTCAACATGGATATGGATGCAGCTGGGCTTCATAGGAAGTTGCAATTGCAAGAGTTAGAGGAGATAAGGAATGATGCCTTTGAAAGTGCTAAAATTTACAAGGATAAGACTAAGGCATTCCATGACAAAATGATTCGAAGAAAGACTTTTGTTGTAGGTCAAAAAGTTCTTCTCTTCCATTCTCGTCTCAAACTCTTCCCAGGTAAGCTTCGTTCTCGTTGGATTGGGCCTTTTGTTATCACTCATGTGTTTCCTCATGGAGCTGTGCAGATAAAGAGTGAGCATACAAATAACGAGTTCAAGGTGAATGGCCACCGCTTGAAGCCTTACTATGAGGCATTTGTGGAACATGAAGTGGAGGATGTGCCCCTCCAAAACGTTCCAAACCCTGAGGATTAAATGGAGGTACAAGTCTAGGCTGAAAGACTATAAACATTAAGCGCTAATTGGGAGGCAACCCAATTCTGAAGTAGCTGTGGAGGAGTCATCAACGCAGATTTGTTTTATCTCTCCCTTTTACTTCTCCAATTTTTCTTTATGTTGGTAGTCATTTTCGTAAATTTCATCCCTATATGCTTAAGTGTTCCATTGCATGCTTTTTATTGATTACATTGAGGACAATGCAATATTTAAGTGTGGGGGAAGGGATTTACACTTTTATCTTGAGTCATATATTGAAAAATACAAAAAATTGAAAAATGTCAAAAATTTAAAAATTTTCGTTGCTTTTGTTTTTGTTTTGAGTCTTAGGATGCCCTTTCAACTGTCTAGGATGATTCTATATCTCTAAAATCATGACTAAAAGAGGATCACAAGATTGAGATGATTTTTAAACATGGTATTCTTTGGTTAATTGAGATATATGAAAAATGTGTGCCTTGTAGTGGATATGGATTCGAAAACTTTGGTACAGAATATGAGCATGTTAGGATGAGTTTTGATTCATATAAGCCCATGTGAGATAATTGAGCCATGTTCCTTTTTCTTGGAGTGAAATGAAAAATATATTCTTATTTTCTTGGCGATATTTTGATGATCTCATTATTCTTCATTTGATTGATTGCTTGCCATAGATTAAGTTTGATGGAATAGAGAATGCTAGAATTCACTCTTGTACTTGTTGAGACGTTTGTCAATACATGGCCCTGATTCTGGAAGGGATAGAGGCACCCTAGGAATTTCCACCATTGCCAAATAAACCTGTGTCCCTAATTGTGCCCGTCGTGGGACTCCCCTAGATAAGCCCCTTTGAGCCTACATTGAGCCTTTTCATTCATCACCCTTAAAACCCTTAACCATGAAGCTTAGTATAGTTAAAACCCTACCCTTTGTTCTAAGAACTTAGTGGAGCTATCTTTTGAGACATACTTCGTGGGTTTGGTGCTAAGGATGAAAATTGAGAAGAGGTGAAAGTTAAAGTGTGGGGGTAGACTTGTCCAAAAAAAAAAAAAAATATGTGAAAGCCGTGAAAAATGAAAAGAAGAAAAAAAATGTACGGCTAGAAAAGAAAAGAAAGAAATATTTATGGATTTTAGTCCCCCATACTTGGTGATTTTGGAGTTTACGTTGAACTGAAGGCCCACTACAGAAAAATTTGGCCTTTGTCCATTCACTATAGTTCAAGGGAAGTTTACAATGAAGATTGGGCCCAACATGAAGACATCAGGCCCCTTTTATGTTACCTCTAGGGAAAGTGACGTTTTTGCAATACCTTGGTGGATTTCTTGAGGTCTCTACATCTACATGTGCTCTGCTAGGTTTTTAGAACACTTTGATAAACCCTTACCCTTCATTTCTTAAAACCTTGAGCCTTGGCCCCATTACAACCTTTAAGAAGACCTTCTTGATCCTTAAGATGGGACAGCCCTTGATGTGGAGATGAGTTACAAGAGTTGAACCTATGGCTTGGGTCCATCTGTGCAAGTAGTTGGTATCCTTCATGAGATCTTTAAAATAAATTATACATGTGCTTTCGTTTCTTGAATTATGTGATATACTTGCTGTCTTTCACATATACTTGAGTGTATAAGCTTTTAAGCATTGCCATGATCTGAGAGAAGAAAGAGTGGATATAACTTGTGAGGAATTGAATCATACTTGTCTGAAACATGCTTAACAGAACCGATCACCATTGTTACAACCAAGTCCTACTTGTGTATGTGAAGATTATGTGTTTTAATTAACTCTCGAATGCCTAAACATTTATTCTTGGTGAAGTGCTAATCTTGGTGTTGTGAAAGTAAGAGATTGCTGAGACAAAAAGTTGAAGGGCTATAGAGTCTGTTTCGTGTCAAGTCTTTAATTTCTGTTGAGTCTTAGTGTGTGTCTTAGTTTGATTTTGCTAAGGGACTAGCAAAAGCTAAGTGTGGGGGAATTTGATAGGAGCATTTTAATGCGACGTTTTAACTGCATTTCCCTACACTTTTCTGCGCCATTTCCTTGAAAAATCCCTGTTTGGGAAAGTTTCCATTCTTTGATTGGGAAAGTTCCTTATTGTAGAAAGTTTCCATTTTTGTCTTCATTTTTCATTTCTCATTTTTCATTTCTCATTTCTGGAAAGTTTCTATTTTTCATTTTTAGTAAGTTTCTATTTTCATTTTTTAGAAAGTTTCTATTTTAAGTATAGTTTCTATTTTCAGGACCTCCGAGCTAGAAAGTGGAAATGAACGCACGAATGGAAAGAGGAGCTTGCGAACATCAAGACGAACGAACATGAGAGAAAATGGCCCACACATTTGAGCAGAAATGAAGAAACAAGCTTTCCTAGTCCAACCAGGAAATCCTACGAAATGGAGGAAGGCTTCCCTAGCAAGTTTCCAACGCAACCATGAAAAAGAAATGGAAAAATAATGTGTTTTGCGTTGGAAAATGAGAAGGCTTGAAGATGAAGCAACGAGGCCCAAGAACTCCTTGGATTTTCGGCAAATTGGATAATGGCCCATCAAAGCCCATGACACTAGGGTTTGTGACGCAAACCCTAGCCCTAAAGATATGTTTGCCGTGAAATTGCATGAGAGAAACAAGGAAGAGGCGTCCAAAAATCAGAAAATAAAGAAGATTTTCTATGGAGATTTTCTAGGGTTATTTTCATGGAAATAAATCAAGAGATAAAACCCTAGAAGACCTAGCCGTCCAAGCCAAGAGGAAAACAAGGGGATGCCGTGCAAACTCTAGGGAATTCGGCAAAAGATAATGAAGAGAAAAACAAGGGTTTTGCCGTGAGGAAAAATCAGAAAAAAATAAAGAGATTTCGTGGAGATTTCTTAGGGAGCTTTTAAAGGAAAGAGAATATGTGTTGAACACAAAAAGCTCTCAAAGGAGTCTAGGTTCGTCCCCCTTTATTCTCTAAATATATTGTTGCCGAAATTGGTGAAGGAAATCAGAAAATATCTCTTTATATTTCGGCAAGATTATTTAGGGAATTCATATTGGAATTTTGTGATTGGTTGCACCACCTCATAGGGCTTATGTGGCAAGCAAGCATTGGAGGAAATTATGTGGAGTTATATCATTGTGCCGTGAGTTTCATTAGGGTTAGACGGCTTGGAGAACAAAGGAAGCCGTGCTCCTATATATTCATCTCTTCTCTCAACGTCAAGGGGTTCCAAAGTCCACACTTTTACGTTCTACACTTTGAGAAAATAATTCAGAAATCTCTCTAGCTTAGCCGTGCTCCTCTCCATCCTCTAGGGCAACCACGAAGTGCAAGCAAGGCCAAGGAAGAAGAAGACAAGCCGTGCACACCATCCACCCTCCACCTTGAAGATTGCTTTCGAAATTCAAGAGACCACATCATCACTTCATTCATCTCATCTCCATCACGGTGTAATCCGATTCTCCTTGTACCTTTGCTTTGTATTTTCGTTGGTTTTGCCTTAGTTGACACATATGTATGAACAAGTATTGTTTTCTGAAATTTTATGATGAATTGTTAATTTTCAGATTCATATATTGCGATTTATGGTTGCTTTTGTGTGAGTGTTTGATTAAATTTGCATGATAGAAATCTTTTGTATGATTATCTTGAATGGTTCGAAACATTTAGGGTTCTTATGTGATTGTTGCTACGAATTTGAGAACATGAATCAACTTTTTGGTTTTGTGTTCTTGAATCGATAAGTAGTAAAGGTTTTGTACAAAAACCGAATTTAATCAAAGAAGATTGCAATTAGGTGGACTTTTTCATACTAAGTTGCACATTTGAGTTGATAGCCTTTCTAGGTGTTTATTGCGTTAAACATGACATGATTGACTAGCTTTCTAGGGCTTGATTGCATGTTTGATAGAATTAATCTAGGTGCTTTCACTTAGGTTAATTAGCATTGAAAGTAAAATATGGGAAATTGTTTGCTTTTGAACGTTTCACATGATCAACTCCTCTTGCATGACTATGATGAACAATGATGAACTTGAATTAATTTTAATCATGAGTTTCGACTTTGATCTTTGTTCTTGCATTCCATTTGTATTTTTATGTTTTTGCATTTTAATTATTTAGGTAACTTAGATTTTATTTTCGGAAATTAAAACCAAAAACCAAAAACTCCCCCCTTTGCGTAAATATGTCTATATTTTGTAAATATTATACTTTGTTTTAATTTTAATTGTTTAATTGTTTGACAATGACAGGTGTACCCTCAATCCCCGGAATAGAACGATCCCTATTTACTTTATACTACTAATGACATTTCAGGGTTAAATTGGTCGCTCCCAAAAGCGACATCACAAACACATAAAATTACTCCTCCAAGAATATTTTCTTTCCATAAAAATAGCCCTAGAAAATCTCCACCGAAATCTTCTTTTAATTTCTGATTTTCACGCCAACTTCCTTGTTTATCTCTTAGGATTTTACGGCAACAACTCCCTAGGGTTTACTCTTTGCGTCACAAACCCTAATTCCATGGGCTTTTATGGGCCTTTAATCCAATTGCCGAAAATCCACTTCATTCTTGAGAGTTTTTTGGGCCTCCATGCGCCACCTTTATGCCATGTCATCATCTAGAGTCTTCAAGAAGCTTCTCTCATGCCATGTCACTTCATTAATTCGATCTCCATTCTTGGTTGGCTTAAGAGTCTTGTTTTGGCAAGCTTTCCTTTTCTGGACAGGGTTTCCTAGTTGGACCAGGAAAGCTTCATTTCTTCATTTCTGCTCATTTGTGCTTCCCTTTGTACTTCATCTTGTCTCCCTCCAACGTTGGCTAGCTTCTCTCTCCATTTGTGAGTTCATTTCCACTTTTTAGCTCGGAAGTCCTGAAAATAGAAACTAATAAGAAAAATAGAAACTTTCCTAAAATGAAAAATGGCAACTTTCCTAAACTGAAAATGGAAACTTCCTAAAAATGAAAAATAGAAACTACAAAATAGAAACTTTCTACAAATAGGAACTTTCCCAATCAAAGAATGAAAACTTTCCTAAACAGGGTTTTACTAAGGAAATAACGCAAGAAATGTAGGAAAAAGCAAGTAAAACGTCGCATTAAAATGCTCCTATCAATTCACCTAATCGTTTTGGGGCATAAATTGAAGTGGTAAAGGCTATGTACAATGGTCGAGATTATATGCTACATGTTTGTGCGTTTGTAACTTCTTATGGATGCATACATGTTTGGATTCAGAATTCTAATTGCACTTAATGATTCATATTTAATGTTGACGGATGCTCTTCAGTATTAACGTGATGTTTTATATGAAATATTTTGAGTTACGGACTTTTCCTAACTTAGGAGATTCAAAAGAAGAATTAAAGTGGTGCTCGATCTCTTCAGACTTGTACTTCGAATTCATTTCTGATATTTAGTGTTGGCACGATTTTAGGTTGTTTAGATTGAAATAATTCATTGCATGTTGATATGGTTTGGAAATTCTGATTTGAGTGTGAAGAAGTCGATCACATGTATATATTTATCTTTTTGTTTTATTTCGTAGGAACTTAGAAACCAAAAGTTGAATCCCCCCTTTTTATGGTTGTTTCTTGTGTAAATTTGTAGATAAATACTTGTTAATGTTTGTTTTATTAATTACTAATTTAAATTGACCTTTTTGTTTAGGTGTACCCTACAATCCCCGGACTGAACGATCCCTGCTTATCCTATACTAACAACTACATTTTGCAGGGTTAAATTGTGAGGCTATTTCAGCCGCATCACATGTGCACGGCATATGACCTTCTTGAGACTTCTAGATGCTTCATGAACGTTCCCAAGCTCTCCTAGTATGAGTTGAACTCCATATGTAAGTAGGTTTCCTAGTTGAATACAAACTTCTTTTCTGCGATTCTTCTACACTCTTCCGGAACCTTCTTGAGTAATCCTTATCCAACAGGGACTCCTTATCACACTTGGATTCCATATTTGAGTAGAATTGAGTTTCCCTGTTCAAGTAGAACTTCTAATTTCCGCGACTTAAAAGTTTGAATCCAAGTCAGCTTCTGATTCCTACTCCAACTAGGATTCCTTTTCCTAGTCAAACTGGGAGAACTTCCATTTCTTCATTTCTTTCCATTTCTGCGCCACTTGTGCCTTCCTTAGTCATATTTGGACTTGAGACTCCATTTTCACCTGAAAAACACTAACTAAGTTAAATTGATCGAGATAAAGGAAATAACTTAGCAAAATATAGGGTTTAATCATTATAAACGTCGCATTTTACGCTCCTATCAGTGCTTTCGCTTAGGTTAATTAGCATTGAAAAGTAAAAGATGGGAATTCATTTGCTTTCTGATGCGGCTAAAATAGCCTCACAATTTAACCCTGCAAAATGTAGTTGTCAGTATAGGATAAGCAGGGATCGTTCAGTCCGGGGATTGTAGGGTACACCTACACAAAAAGGTCAATTAACAAATAAAAGAATAAAATGGGGGGTTTTGAAAGTTGGTTTCTAATCTACTTAAAATAAAAACAAAACAAATAAAACTATATACAATGATCGACTTCCCTAACCTAGACGAATACCACTCAGAAATTACTAAGTGTAAAAACAGAAAATTCATTTCAACATGCTACAAAAATGTGCCCACCTTAAATGCCTAGATAAGAGCTCAAATGAAAAGCCTCAGCGGATCAATCCACTTATCTGATTCATTCTAATGTAGGCTTGAATCGGAAAAGTCCTTACCAAGCCTAATACTACTAATTTTCGAAAACACTCAGCGTAATTCTCTTAACTAGTAGTATTATCTAACCCTCGAATCAACTCACACGTGCAAATTAACCATTAGACATAGAATTTAACACGTAATTTCCAGAATCGTTTAACCATTGAACATAGTTTTTACCACTTTTTAGAACTAATTGCTACTTGTTTAACTCAGCGCCTTAACAAATAACAATTACTCTTGGCAAATTAAGCAAACACACAAGAACTCTCACCATTATTCAAGCATGCAAACTTATTAACCTAACTCTGAAAATTACCTAAACACGTAAAAGGGCACAAGATTGTAACATGCATCATAAAAGAATTCTCGAAATTAACTCAATAATAAAATGAAAATCTCAAAAATATTAATAAAAATATTCTGAAAATTCCATGTCTCCAATTACACAACTCGCAAATTGAAACACACAAAACCGAAACAAAAATTATAAGTAGAGTCATAGTTACACTTTGAAGCTTTCCTCAGCGGCTTAGCAACAAGGTGATGAACTTGTCTCTGCTTTGGTGGTGGAGCGTCCTTGACTCAGCGCCTAAGAGCTTTGTAGATTGATGGATGGATGGTGTCACGGTCTTGTAAGATATGGAGGTTTGAGGAGTGAATTGGGCAGAGTCTTGGAAAAGTTTTTGGCTAGGAAGTGATAGGCAATGAATTATCTTGGCTGGGAAGTGATCTTGGCTGGGAAGTGATGCAAATTCAGTTCTGGACGTTGCCTATTTATAGGGGAGCATTGGTTGCCTTTCCCAACTGAAACGTCTTCTTTATGGCCTTAACTCCTCTCATAATGGGGCAATTCCTTTAATTTCCAAGCTGAAACATCTTTCTCTTATTTATTTTTCCAGCTGAAACATCTTTTTCTTTTATTCCTCAACTGAAAACGTCTTTTCTCCTTTATTCCCCAACTGAAAACATCTTTTTCTTTTATTCCTCAACTGAAAACATCTTTTCTCCTTTATTTCCCTTCTTCATTGCTTGGTCAAATATCTTAATGCTTTATTTTATGACTCCATCATTGCTGTTTCCAAGAGTTCAACCAGGCAACGTTTCCTACAACAAGCAGGAGAATATCAGAATTTTCTAGAGAAAATAAAGGGAAATTAAAATGTAAAGACCGCAAAAAATAGTTGACAGTTAGGAATCCTGATCCAACTAGGATTTTTCATGAATTTTACTTTTTCCTCCTATTTCACTCCAAACACTCAACAAGACTTTCAAAATGACTTAATGACTCAAAACACTAAACTAAGGGAGAAATAAGGCTAAAATGAGGCACATAATTAATAATATCGTCACACTTTTTTGCTCCTATCACTTTCGAATGTTTCACATGATCAACTCCTTTCTCATGACTTAGATGAACAATATTAGGGTTTGAGTCAATTTTAATCATATGTTTCGATTTTGATCTTTGTTCTCTCATTCCATCTTTGTATTTATGTTTTTGCATTTTAATTCTTTTGTTTACTTAGTTTTATTTTCGAAAAACCAAAAACAAAATCTCCCCCCTTTTTCGTAAATAATGTTTATACTTGTGAATATCTTTGTAAATATTATACTTTGTTTTAATTTTAATTGTTTAATTGTTTGACGATGACAGGTGTACCCTCAATCCCCGGAATAGAACGATCCCTATTTACTATATACTAACGATGACATTTCAGGGTTAAATTGCGCGCTTGCTTTGAGCGTATCAATTTTTGGCGCCGTTGCCGGGGATTGAAAAATCACTTGTTAAATATGTGAATATTTGTTTTGTTTATATGTTGTGTTCGAAAAAAAAAAAATAATAATTTTACTTGTTAATTGTTCATAATTTGTTAGTTAATTAGTTAATTAATTACTTAGGTTGTTATTTATATTATTGAATACGAATTTTAATTGTGAGTTGTAAATTAAAGAAGGAATAGGTGAAGTCGTGTTTATTAATATTGGCCTAAACCCCTTATTGGTACCTAGTCCAGGTCCCTTAAGGTTGAGGGCGGCCTTTATTAACATTCATTGAACTGTCTTCACACTTAGGATCTTTTTCATCCAAGTAAGTATAGCCTATGTGGGATGGTGTCTAGGAAGGGGACAACGCTCATGACAGGTTCTTGAATCCAGAAGTGCTTACAAATGGGTCTAAACCACAATGTGGGAGTAGCTCATGCCAAAATGGATTCTACCTCTCGTGGTCGCCCTCCCCTACCTGGCCTTTTCAGTAAGGTTGCCCAAAGGATGTAGGAGAGACTTGGTGTCTAGACGACTATACTTGGGCCGCACGTCCTCTTGATTTACCGCTTGGAATTTAATTTGATATAAATGATATATATAACAAACGAAAATATTGTGATTCACTAAGGTATATTGGATTAAACATAGTCTTGAAAAGGGTAGCTGTTTCAGTCCCATTGCACATCGAGACTCCTTGTTCCCGTACCTAAGTGTTGAAAATAATTGTAAAGAAAAGGAAAGAATGTAAATAATTGTACTTAATTTCGTAAAAAAAAAAAAAAACACTTGTGTAAATATTTTTCGTTTTTTTTTTTTTTTTTTTTTTACTCACTTGTGTACTTAACTTGTGTCCTGTGTGAGAAATTATGTACAATATACTTGCTAATTATACATGTAGTTTGTAATTCATAGTTACTTGTTTATTTAATTTGTATTTCTTTGTTAATTATAGTCACTAACTTTAATTAATGGAGCTACCGTCTGGCTGAAAGACGTTAAACTCAAGCGCTGCTTGGGAGGCAACCCAATTCAGAAGCAATTGTGAAGGAGTCTACAAACACAGATTTGCTTTCTCCTTCCCTATTTCTTTTATTTTTCAATTTTCCTCTTTTGTTTTTGTTTTCGTAAATTTCTTTCCTATATGCTTAATTGTTTCATTGCATGCTTATGATTGATTACATTGAGGACAATGCAATATTTAAGTGTGGGGGAAGGGATTTATATTTTTGTCTTTTATTTTGAGTCATATATATTGGAAAATACAAAAAAAATTGAAAAAAATGTCAAAAATAAAAAAAAGTGTGTTTTTAGGTAGTCCGTTTTGTGAAAAAAAAAAAAAGGAAAAATGTCAAAAAAAAAAAAAAAAAAAATTTGTTTTTGTTTTTGAGTCATATGAAGCCTTTCAACTGTCTAGGATGATTCTATATCTCCGAAATTATGGCTAAAAGAGAATCACAATATTGAGATGATTTTTAAATGGTATTCTTTGGTTAATTGAGATATATGAAAAATATATGCATGTGTAGTGGATATGGATCTCGTGACCTTGGTACAGAATATGAGCATGTTAAGATGAGTTTTGATTCATAAAAGCCCATGTGAGACATTAAGCCCATGTCCCTTTTTCTTGGAGTGATAAATGAAAAATATATTCTTATTTTCTTGGCGATGTTTTGATGATCTCATTATTCTTTCATTTGATTGATTACTTGCCATATATTAAGTTTGATGGACTAGAGAATGCTAGAATTCACTCTTGTACTTGTTGAGACGTTTGTCAATATATGGCCCTGATTCTGGAAAGGATAGAGGCACCCTAGGAATTATCACCATTGCCAAATAAGCCTGTGTCCCCATTTGTGCCCGTCGTGGGACTCCCCTAGATAAACCCCTTTGAGCCTACATTAAGCCTTTTCTTTCATCACCCTTAAAATCCTTAACCCTGAACCTTAGTATAGCTACACTCCTACCCTTTGTTCTAAAAACTTAGTGGAGCTATCTTTTGGGGACTTTACTTAAGGATTTGGCATTGAGGATGAAAATTGAGAAGAGGTGAAAGTTCAAGTGTGGGGGTAGACTTGTCCATAAAAAAAATGTATGTGAAAGCCGTGAAAAAGAAATGAAAAAAAAATAAAAAAATTGTACACGGCTAGAAAGAAAAAGAAAGAAAGAAAAATGTCTATGGATTTTAGTTCCCCATACTTGGTGAGTTTGTAGTTTGTTTTAAATTGAAGGCCCATTACAGAAAAATTTGGCCTTTGTCCAATTCACTAGAGTTCAAAGGAAGTTTAGAGTGAAGTTAGGGCCCAACATGAAGACATATGGCCCTTTACTTCTATGGGATTGTGACGTTTTATATGCCTTGGTGGATTTTTAGAAGTCTCTACATTTACATGAGCTCTGCTAGGTTTTTAGGACACTTTGTTAAATTCCTTATCCTTTGTTTCTTAAAACCTTGAGCCATGGCCCAATTACAACCTTTGAGAAGACCTTCTTGATCCTTAAGATGGGACAGCCTTTGATCTGTGGAGATGAGTTACAAGAGTTGAACCTATGGCTTGGGTCCATCTGTGCAAGTAGTTGGTATCTTTCATGAGATCTTAAAAAAATATATACATGTGCTTTCGTTTCATATGATATGTGATGTACTTGCTATCTTTCACATATACTTGAGTGTATAAGCTTTTAAGCATTGCCATGATCTGAGAGAAGAAAGAGTGGATATACCTGGTGAGGATATGAATCATACTTGTCTGAAGCATGCTGAGCTTAACCCCATCACCATTGTTACAAACCAAGTCCTACTTGTGTATGTGTGGATTACATGTTTTAATTAACTCTCGAATGCTTAAACATTGATTCTTGGTTGAGTGCTAATCTTGGTGTTATGAAAGTAAGAGATTGCTGAGACAAAAAAATTGAAGGGCAGTAGAGTCATTGTTTGTGTAGAGTCTTTAAATTTTCGTTGAGTCTTAGTGTGTGTCTTTGTGTGATTTTGCTAAGGGACTAGCAAAAGCTAAGTGTGGGGGAATTTGATAGGAGCATTTTAATGCGACGTTTTAACTGTTATTTCCCTATATTTTCTGCGTTATTTCCTTAATAAAACTCTGTTTAGGAAAGTTTCCATTCTTCGAATGGGAAAGTTCCTAATTGTAGAAAGTTTCCGTTTTGTAGTTTCTATTTTCCATTTTTAGAAAGTTTCCATTTTAGTTTAAGAAAGTTTCCATTTCTTATTTTAGAAAGCTTCTATTTTCAGGTTTTTGGAATAAATAAGCTGAATTGAGTTCATAAATGGAACGAGAAGCTTCATGAAGATGACATGGCAAGGAGAGAATCAAGGAAGAGTTTTTTTTTAAAAAAAGGAAAATATATTTTCCTTGGGGATTAAATTTTCCGTGTAATACTTAAGGAAAAACAAGGTGACAACGTGGGAATTAAGGTGATTGATTGAGAATTTCACGTGGAATAAATCAAAGGAGATTTTCTTGGGAGATTTTTATGGAAAGAAATATTGTCAGAGGAGTAAATTGGTGTGATTGCCAACATGAAAATCAGAAATAATCAAGGAGATGACGCAAAGAGAGATTCAAGGGAGATAGTTATGGAAGGAAAATATGTGTGCACCAAGGAAAAGCTCAAAAGGCGTCCAGATTCATCCCTAAATTCCCTAAAGGAATGTTGGCCGAAATTCATGAAGAAAATCAGAATAATTTCAAGGAAATTCGGCAATTAAATATTAGGGAGGTATTTTAGAGAATTATGATTGGTTGGAACACATCACAAGGCTTACTTGGCATTCTATGATTGGTTGGACCACATCACAAAGCTTACTTGGCGAATTCCTATTGGTGGAAGCTATGTGGAAATTTCTGATTGCTTTGTGAACCCTAGCCGTGCTCCTATATATACCCACCTCTTTGACGTTGAGAAGGGTTCCTCTCCCCCATACAATTTACACTTTAGAAAAATCAGAAATTTTGCTCTTGTTGCCGTGAGGTTTACCTCTCCTTTCTCCATCCTCTAGTCATCTCCACGAGTTCAAGCAAGGCCAAGGGAGAAGAAGCATAGCTGATAGGAGCATTTTAATGCGACGTTTTAACTGTTATTTCCCTACATTTCTTGCGTTATTTCCTTATTAAAACTCTGTTTAGGGAAGTTTCCATTCTGTGATTGGGAAAGTTCCTAATTGTAGAAAGTTTCCGTTTTGTAGTTTCTATTTTCCATTTTTAGAAAGTTTCCATTTTAGTTTAAGAAAGTTTCCATTTCTTATTTTAGAAAGCTTCTATTTTCAGGTTTTTGGAATAAATAAGCTGAATTGATTTCATAAATGGAACGACAAGTTTCATGAAGATGACATGGCAAGGAGGGATTCAAGGAAGAGTTTTTAAAAAAGGAAAATACATTTTCCTTGGGAATTAAATTTGCCGTGTAATACTTAAGGAAAAACAAGGTGACAACGTGGGAATTGAAGATGATTGATTGATGATTTCAAGGAGAGATTTTCTTGGGAGACTTTTATGGAAAGAAATATTGTTGGAGGAATAATTTGGTGTGATTGCCAATGTGAAAATCAGAAATAATCAAGGAGATGACGCCAAGAGAGATTCAAGGGAGATATTTATGGAAGGAAAATATGTGTGCACCAAGGAAAAGCTAAAAAGGCGTCTAGATTCATCCCTAAATTCCCTAAAGGAATGTTGGCCGAAATTCATGAAGAAAATCAGAATAATTTCAAGGAAATTCGGCAATTAAATATTAGGGAGGTATTTTAGAGAATTATGATTGGTTGGAACACATCACAAGGCTTACTTGGCATTCTATGATTGGTTGGACCACATCACAAGCTTACTTGGCATCATACAATTGGTTGAAGTGATGTGGAAATTTCTGATTGCTTGGAGAACCCTAGCCGTGCCCCTATATATTCTCCCCTTTTCTCAACGTCAAGGGTTCCTCTCCCCCATACAATTTACACTTTAGAAAAAAAATCAGAAAATCTTCTTAGCATAGCCGTGAGTTTCTTCATCCTCTAGTCATCTCCACGAGTTCAAGCAAGGCCAAGGGAGAAGAAGCACAGCCGTGAGCATCCATCATCCATCTCCAACCTTGAAGCTTGCTTTCGAGATTCAAGAGACCACCACATCAATCGTTCATCACCATCTCCATCTCACGGTGTAGTCCGATTCTCCTTTGTAACCTTTGCTTTGAATTTCGTTGGTTATGAACTAGTTGACATATGTGTTTGAACAAATATTAATTTCTGGAATATATTGTGATTCATATATTGTGATTCGAGAGTTGCTTATGTGAGTTTGTTTAATTAAATTTGCGTTATAGATAACTTTTGTATTTTAATTTTATGTGGTTGCAAACACTTAGGGTTTTGATATGAATGATGCTAGGTTTAAGAGCATGAAATCGACTTTTCGTTTTGTGTAAACTTGAATCAAAGTAGTAATGGTTTTGTACAAAGATCGAATTTAATTAAAGAGAATTGCAATTAGGTGGACTTTTCCATACTAAGTTGTACACTTGAGTTGATAGCCTTTCTCTATGTGTAATGCGTTAAACATGACATGATTGACTAGCTTTCTAGGGTTTGATTGCATGTTTGACAGGATTAATCTAGGTGCTTTCGCTTAGGTTAATTAGCATTGAAAAGTAAAAAATGGGAATTCATTTGCTTTCGAATGTTTCACATGATCAACTCCTTTCTCATGACTTAGATGAACAATATTAGGGTTTGAGTCAATTTTAATCATATGTTTCGAGTTTGATCTTTGTTCTCTCATTCCATTTGTGTTTTTATGTTTTTGCATTTTAATTGTTTTGTTAACTTAGTTTTATTTTCGAAAAACCAAAAACAAAATCCCCCCTTTTTTCGTAAATATGTATATATTTTGTCATATCTTTGTAAATATTATACTTTGTTTTAATTTTAATTGTTTAATTGTTTGACAATGACAGGTGTACCCTCAATCCCCGGAATAGAACGATCCCTATTTACTTATACTACTAATGATGACATTTTAGGGTTAAATTATGCGCTTGCTTTTAGTGCATCAATAGCCGTGAGCATCCATCATCCATCTCCAACCTTGAAGCTTGCTTTCGAGATTCAAGAGACCACCACATCAATCGTTCATCACCATCTCCATCTAACGGTGTAATCCGATTCTCCTTTGTAACCTTTGCTTTGAATTTCGTTGGTTATGAACTAGTTGACATATGTGTTTGAACAAATATTAATTTCTGGAATTTTTATGATTAATTGAGAATTTTCAGATTCATATTATTGTTCTTCGAGAGTTGCTTATGTGGGTTTGTTTAATTAAATTTGCGTTATAGAAAACTTTTATATGTTTATCTTATTTGGGTCGACACATATAGGATTTGCATGTAATTGGTGCTAGGTTTAAGAACATGGAATCGACTTTTCGTTTTGTGTAAACTTGAATCAAAGTAGTAAAGGTTTTGGACAAAGATCGAATTTAATTAACGAGGATTGCAATTAGGTGGACTTTTCCATACTAAGTTGTACACTTGAGTTGATAGCCTTTCTCTATGTGTAATGCGTTAAACATGACATGATTGACTAGCTTTCTAGGGTTTGATTGCATGTTTGATAGAATTAATCTAGGTGCTTTCGCTTAGGTTAATTAGCATTGAAAAGTAAAAAATGGGAATTCATTTGCTTTCGAATGTTTCACATGATCAACTCCTTTCTCATGACTTAGATGAACAATATTAGGGTTTGAGTCAATTTTAATCATATGTTTTGATTTTGATCTTTGTTCTCTCATTCCATCTTTGTATTTATGTTTTTGCATTTTAATTCTTTTGTTTACTTAGTTTTATTTTCGAAAAACCAAAAACAAAATCTCCCCCCTTTTTCGTAAATAATGTTTATACTTGTGAATATCTTTGTAAATATTATACTTTGTTTTAATTTTAATTGTTTAATTGTTTGACGATGACAGGTGTACCCTCAATCCCCGGAATAGAACGATCCCTATTTACTATATACTAACGATGACATTTCAGGGTTAAATTGCGCGCTTGCTTTGAGCGTATCAATTTTTGGCGCCGTTGCCGGGGATTGAAAAATCACTTGTTAAATATGTGAATATTTGTTTTGTTTATATGTTGTGTTCGAAAAAAAAAAAATAATAATTTTACTTGTTAATTGTTCATAATTTGTTAGTTAATTAGTTAATTAATTACTTAGGTTGTTATTTATATTATTGAATACGATCCCCGGAAATATCATTAGTAGTATAAGCAAGTAGGGATCATTCTATTCCGGGGATTGAGGGTACACCTGTCAATGTAAGACAATTTAAACAATTAAAATAAAACAAAGTATAATATTCACACATATACATATTATTTACGAATTCAAAGGGGGTTTTAGGGTTTGGTTTTCGAAAATTAAAAACAAGAATTAAAACTAAGTATAAACAAAAACACAAATACAAGAATGACATGTAAGAAACAAAGATTAAAACCAAGTTCATGATTGAATTCGAATCAAGTTTATATTGTTCTTCCAAGTCATGTGAAAGGAGTTGATCATGTGAAACATTAGAAAGCAAACGATTTCCCATATTTTACTTTCAACGCTAATTAATCTAAGTGAAAGCACAAAGACTAATCCTATCAAACATGTAATCAAGCCCTAGAAAGCTAGTCAATCATACATATTCAACGCAAGAAGCATCAAGAAAGGCTATCAACTCAAGTGCACAACTTAGTATGAATAAGTTCACCTAATTGCAATCCTCTTCAATTGAATTCGATTTTTGTCCAAAACCTTTACTACTTTCTATTCAAGTTACACAAAACAAAAAGTTGATTTCATGTTCTTAAATCTAGCACCACTCATACATAAACCCTAAGAGTTTCGAACCAATTAAGATTAACATACAAGAGATATCTATAAAGCAAATTCAATCGAACAATCACACATAAGCAACTTTAGAATCACAACATAGAAATCGAAAATCCTTAGTCAATCATAAATTTTCAGAATATAAACCTTGTTCAAACATCAATGTTAACTAGAACAACATCCAACGAAACCAAACAAGGAGAATCAAAAGTGATTACAAGAAAGAAGGTTGAATTACACCGTGAATGGAGAGATGGATGAATAACTTGAACAATGAACGAATGAAGCTTGAAAGCAAGCTTCAAAGTGCACGGCTTCAAGGTGGAATGGATGATGATGCTCACGGCCTAAGCTTGCTTCTTCCTTCCTTGCTTGAAAACGCCTAAAGTTGAACTAGAGAATGGAGAGAGCTTCCGCGCGTAGAGAGAATTTTCTGAATTGTGAAGTGATCCTTTGAGACGTCTAGGGTGCTTCTTATATAGGGAACGGCAATGCTTGGCCTCCAAGCCGTGATTTTCTGATTTATTTTCCAAGGAATTAAATTATTAATTCCACATGCCTTCCACCAATGAGAATTTGCCAAGTAAGCCCTAGTGTGTCATCCAACCAATCATAAAACTCCAAGAAGATACCCTAATATATTCTTGCCGAAATTCCTTGAATATTTTCTGATTTTCTTCTTGTATTTTCGGCCAAAATATACTTAGGGTTTCTAGGAATGAATCTAGACGCCATTTGGTGCTTTTTCTTGATTTCTTTCCATAAACTTCACCCTAGAAAATCTCTTGCATAATCTTTTATTTTCCCTTTGATTTTCACGCCACTTTTGCCTCCTCCCTTTGGTTTTCACGGCAACACATCCCTAGGGTTAGGGTTTTGCGTCACAAACCCTAATGTCATGGGCTTTGATGGGCCTTTATCCATTTTGCCGAAAATCCATAGAGTTCTTGGGCCTCGTTGCTTCTTCTTCAAGCCTTCTCATCTTCTAACGCAAAACACATTATTTTTCCATTTCTTTTTCATGGTTGCGTTGGAAACTTGCTGGGGAAGCCTTCCTCCATTTCGCAGGGTTTCCTAGTTGGATTAGGAAAGCTTGTTTCTTCATTTCTGCTCATTTCTATGGCCCTTTTTCTCTCATATTTGTTCGCCTTAACGTTCGCAAGCTCCTCTTTCCATTCGTGCGTTCATTTCCACTTTTTAGCTCGGAGGTCCTGAAAATAGAAACTAGTATGAAAAATGGAAACTTACCTAATTTGAAAAATAGAAACTTTCTAAAATTGAGAAATGGAAAGTTTCTAAAAAATGAAAAATAGAAACTTACTAAAAGTGAAAAATAGAAACTTTCCAAAAATGAGAAATGAGAAATGAGAAATGAGAAATGAGAAATGAAAACTACAAAAATGGAAACTTTCTACAATAAGGAACTTTCCCAATCAAAGAATGGAAACTTTCCCAAATAGGGATTTTTCAAGGAAATGGCGCAGAAAAATGTAGGGAAATGCAGTTAAAACGTCGCATTAAAATACTCCTATCAAATTCCCCCACACTTAGCTTTTGCTAGTCCCTTAGCAAAATCACAACACAGACACGACTACGACTCAACAAAAATTAAAGACTCGACACATAACAGACTCTATTGCCCTTTAACTTTTTGTCTCAGCAATCTCTTACTTTCATAACACCAAGATTAGCACTTCACCAAGAATAAATGTTTAGGCATTCGAGAGTTAATTAAAACACATAATTCACATATACACAAGTAGGACTTGGTTGGAACAATGGTGATGGTTTCTGTTAAGCATGTTTCAAACAAGTATGATTCAAATCCTCACAAGGTATATCCACTCTTTCTTCTCTCAGATCATGGCAATGCTTAAAAGCTTATACACTCAAGTATATGTGAAAGATAGCAAGTGTTTCACATAATGCAAGAAACGAAAGCACATGTATAATTTTCTTTTAAAGATCTCATGAAAGATATCAATTACTTGCACAGATGGACCCAAGCCATAGGTTCAACTCTTGTAACTCATCTCCACATCAAGGACTGTCCCATCTTAAGGATCAAGAAGGTCTTATCAAAGGTTGTAATGGGGCCATAGCTCAAGGTTTTAAAGAAACGAAGGGTAAGAATTTGACAAAGTGTTCTAAAAACCTAGCAGAGCTCCTGCAAATGTAGAGAGACTTCTAGAAATCCACCAAGTATGCAAAAACGTCACTATCCCATGGGGGCGTTATAAAGGGGCCTAATGTCTTCATGTTGGGCCCAAACTTCACTCTAAACTTCCTTTGGTTACTAATGAGTTGGACAAAGGCCAAATTTTTCTGTAATGGGCCTTCAAATCAAAGTAAACTCCAAACTCACCAAGTATGGGGGACTAAAATCCATAGATATTTCATCTTTTTCTTTCTTTTTGTTTTCTAGCCGTACACTTTTTCTTTTTCACTTTCTTTTTCTCGGCTTTTTCATACATTTTTCTCTTATGGACAAGTCTACCCCCACACTTGAGTTTTCACCTCTTCTTATTCTTCATTGTTGACGCCAAAAATCTTCAAGTAAAGTCTCAGTTTAGCTCCACTAAGTTCTTAGAACAAAGGGTAGGGTTATAGCTATACTAAGGTTTAGGTTAAAGATTTTTAAGGGTGATGAAAGAAAAGGCTTAACGTAGGCTCAAAAGGGTTTATCTAGGGGAGTCCCACGACGGGCACAATTAGGGACACAGGTTTATATGGCAATGGTGGTAGTTCCTAGGTTGCCTCTATCCTTTCCAGAATCAGGGCCATGTATTGATAAAACGTCTCAACAAGCACAAGAGTGAATTCTAGCATTCTCTAGTCCATCAAATTTAATCTATGGCAAGTAGTCAATCAAATGAAAGAATAATGAGATCATCAAAACATCGCCAAGAAAATAAGAATATATTTTCAATTATCACTCCAAGAAAAAGGGACATGGGCTCAATTATCTCACATGGGTTTTTATGAATCAAAACTCATCTTAACATGCTCATATTCTGTACCAAAGTCACGAAATCCATATCCACTACAAGGCACATATTTTTCATATATCTCAATTAACCAAAGAATACCATTTTAAAGTCATCTCAATTTTGTGATCCTCTTTTAATCATGATTTCAGAGATATAGAATCATCCTAGACAGTTGAAAGGGCATCCTAAGACTCAAAACAAAATGACAAAAGACTCAAACGTTAACTAGGGACTAGGGTTATTTCCTTTCTCCTTTCGGTAACTCCTTTGGGATGTGACCAGGTAAGGAAGGGAACGATTTTGGCGGAGCTCAGCTCACTTGTTTAGCAGGGGACGAGACCCTTTGCTAGCACTTCTCGTATCCAAACCAGACCTAGACATCACACCTTAATAGATGCGCCTACGATGAAGAAATTATTTCACCCCAAAACATGACTCAATGACTCAATAAAAGCAACGAAATTTTTTTGTTATTTTTCGATTTTTTTGTATTTTTCAATATATGACTCAAGATAAAGGTATAAATCCCTTCCCCCACACTTAAATATTGCATTGTCCTCAATGTAATCAATCATAAGCATGCAATGAAACACTTAAGCATATAGGATAGAGATTTACGAAAAGAGAGACTAAGTACAAAAGAAAACGTGAAAAGTAAGAGAAATAGGGAAGGAGAGATCAAATCTGCGTGTGTAGACTCCTTCACAGCTACTTCTGAATTGGGTTGCCTCCCAAGCAGCGCTTAATGTTTATAGTCTTTCAGCCTAGACTTGTACCTCCATTTAATCCTCCTATTGTGGAGCGTTTTGGAGGGGTACATCCTCCACTTCATGCTCCACAAACGTCTCATAGTATGGCTTGAGGCGATGGCCATTCACTTTGAACTCGTTACCTGTTTGTTCACTCTTTATCTGCACAGCTCCATGAGGAAACACATGAGTAATAACAAAAGGTCCAATCCAACGAGATCGAAGTTTACCTGGAAAGAGTTTAAGGCGAGAATGATAGGAGCATTTTAATGCGACGTTTTACTTGCTTTTCCCTGCATTTCTTGCGTTATTTCCTTATTAAAACCCTGTTTAGGAAAGTTTTCATTCTTTGATTGGGAAAGTTCCTATTTGTAGAAAGTTTCTATTTTTGTAGTTTCTATTTATCATTTTTAGTAAGTTTCCATTTTCGGTAGTTTCTATTTTTCATTTTTAGAAAGTTTTCCATTTTCAGTTTAGGAAAGTTGCCATTTTTCATTTTAGGAAAGTTTCTATTTTTCTTATTAGTTTCTATTTTCAGGACCTCCGAGCTAAAAAGTGGAAATGAACTCACAAATGGAAAGAGGAGCTTGCGAAAGTCAAGGGGAGCAAAGATGAGAAACAATGAGCCACAGAAATGAGCAGAAATGAAGAAAAGAAGTTTTCCTGGTCCAACCAGGAAACCCTGCGGAAAGGAGGAAAGCCCACCTATGAAGTTTCCAACGTTACTATGAAAAGGAATGGAAAAATAAAGTATTGTGACGTTGGAATGTGACAAGGCTTGAAGTTGAAGCAACAAGGCCCAAGAACTCTCAAGACTCATTGGATTTTCGGCAAATTGGATCAAAGGCCCATGAAGCCCATACATTTAGGGTTTATGACGAATGAATAAACCCTAGGGGAGTTTTGCCGTCCAAGATGAAGAGAGAAACAAGGAAGTGGCGCCCAAAAATCAGAAATTAAAAGGAGATTTTCTAGGGAGATTTTCTAGGGCTATTTTTATGGAAATTCATCAAGAGATAAACCCTAGAATATCTTTTGCCGTCCAAGCCAAGAGGAAAAGAAGGAAGTTGCCGTGTGAATTAAAAGAAAACCCTAGAGAATTCGGCAAGGAGATATTCAAGGGAGAAATAAAAGGAAAGAGAAAAAGGTGGAGACCAAGAAAAGCTCAAAAGAAGTCTAGATACATTCCTTAATTCCCTAAAGGAAGTTTGGCCGAATTGAACTACAAAAATCAGAATTATATCATGGGAATTTCGGCAAGATTATTTAGGGAATTAATATGGAATTTTGTGATTGGTTGCACCACCTCATAGGGCTTATGTGGCAAGCTTGCATTGGAGGAAAGTATGTGGAATGACTACATTAATTCCGTGAGAAATTCAGAAAAGAGGACGGCTTGAAGACCAAGGAGGCCGTGCTCATATATATTCTCCATTCTTCTCAACGTCAAGGAGTTCCCACTTTTGCGTTTACACTTTGAAAAAAAAATCAGAAAAACTCTCTCTAGCTAGCCGTGCTCCTCTCCATCCTCTAGGGCAACCACGGAGTGCAAGCAAGGCCAAGGAAGAAGAAGACAAGCCGTGAACACCATCCATCCTCCACCTTGAAGATTGCTTTCGAAATTCAAGAGACCATTCATCACTTCATTCATCTCATCCTCATCACGGTGTAATCCGATTCTCCTTGTAACCTTTGCTTTGTATTTTCGTTGGTTTTGCCTTAGTTGACACATATGTATGAACAAGTGTTGTTTTCTGAAATTTTATGGTTAATTGTTAATTTTCAGATTCATATATTGCGATTTATGGTTGCTTTTGTGTGAGTGTTTGATTAAATTTGCATGATAGAAATCTTTTGTATGATAATCTTGAATGGTTCGAAACATTTAGGGTTTTTATGTGAATGTTGCTACGAATTTGAGAACATGGATCAACTTTTTGGTTTTGTGTTCTTGAATCGACAAGTAGTGAAGGTTTTGTACAAAAACCGAATTTAATCAAAGAAGATTGCAATTAGGTGGACTTTTTCATACTAAGTTGCACATTTGAGTTGATAGCCTTTCTAGGTGCTTAATGCGTTAAACATGACATGATTGACTAGCTTTCTAGGGTTTGATTGCATGTTTGATAGAATTAATCTAGGTGCTTTCGCTTAGGTTGATTAGCATTGAAAGTAAATATGGGAAATTGTTTGCTTTTAAACGTTTCACATGATCAACTCCTCTTGCATGACTATGATGAACAATGATGAACTTGAATCAATTTTTATCATGAGTTTCGACTTTGATCTTTGTTCTTGCATTCCATTTGTATTTCTATGTTTTTGCATTTTAATTATTTAGTTAACTTAGTATTTATTTTCAGCAAAAGAAAACCAAAACAAAATCCCCCCTTAATTTCGTAAATAGTGTGTATAATTGTGAATACCTTTGTGAATATTATACTTTGTTTTAATTTTAATTGTTTAATTGTTTGAAAATGACAGGTGTACCCTTAATCCCGGAATAGAACGATCCCTATTTACTTTATACTACTAATGACATTTCAGGGTTAAATTGGTCGCTCCCAAAAGCGACATCAGAGAATGGAATAAAAGAACTTTCTGTCCCACAACAAAGTCTTCCTACGAATCATCTTATCATGGAATGCCTTAGTCTTTTCCTTGTAGATCTTGGCACTTTCGAAAGCATCATTCCTAATTGATGTCGCTTTTGTCGAGCGACCAATTTAACCCTGAAATGTCATTAGTAGTATAAAGTAAATAGGGATCGTTCTATTCCGGGGATTGAGGGTACACCTGTCATTGTCAAACAATTAAACAATTAAAATTAAAACAAAGTATAATATTTACAAAATATAGACATATTTACGAAAAGGGGGGAGTTTTTGGTTTTTGGTTTTAATTTCCGAAAATAAAATCTAAGTTACCTAAATAATTAAAATGCAAAAACATAAAAATACAAATGGAATGCAAGAACAAAGATCAAAGTCGAAACTCATGATTAAAATTAATTCAAGTTCATCATTGTTCATCATAGTCATGCAAGAGGAGTTGATCATGTGAAACGTTCAAAAGCAAACAATTTCCCATATTTTACTTTCAATGCTAATTAACCTAAGTGAAAGCACCTAGATTAATTCTATCAAACATGCAATCAAGCCCTAGAAAGCTAGTCAATCATATCATGTTTAACGCAATACACACCTAGAAAGGCTATCAACTTAAATGTGCAACTTAGTATGAAAAAGTCCACCTAATTGCAATCTTCTTTGATTAAATTCGGTTTTTGTACAAAACCTTTACTACTTATCGATTCAAGAACACAAAACCAAAAAGTTGATTCATGTTCTCAAATTCGTAGCAACATTCACATAAAAACCCTAAATGTTTCGAACCATTCAAGATAATCATACAAAAGATTTCTATCATGCAAATTTAATCAAACACTCACACAAAAGCAACCATAAATCGCAATATATGAATCTGAAAATTAACAATTCATCATAAAATTTCAGAAAACAATACTTGTTCATACATATGTGTCAACTAAGGCAAAACCAACGAAAATACAAAGCAAAGGTACAAGGAGAATCGGATTACACCGTGATGAAGATGAGATGAATGAAGTGATGATGTGGTCTCTTGAATTTCGAAAGCAATCTTCAAGGTGGAGGGTGGATGGTGTGCACGGCTTGTCTTCTTCTTCCTTGGCCTTGCTTGCACTTCGTGGTTGCCCTAGAGGATGGAGATGAACACGGCTAGGCTAGAGAGAGTTTCTGATTTTTTCTCAAAGTATAAACGCAAAAGTGTGGAATTTTCGGAACTCTTGACGTTGAGAGAAGAGAGGAATATATAGGGGACGGCTTCTAGGTCTTCAATCCGTCCACAACCCTAGCAAAGCTCACGGCAATCTCTTGCTTCCTCCACATAATTTTCTCCAATGATTTCGTGCCACATAAGCCCTATGAGGTGGTGCAACCAATCACAAAATTCCAATATAAATTCCCTAAATAATCTTGCCGAAATATATATAGATATTTTCTGATTTCCTTCACCAATTTCGGCAACAATATACTTAGAGAATAAAGGGGGACGAACCTAGACTCCTTTGAGAGCTTTTTGTGTTCAACACATATTCTCTTTCCTTTAAAAGCTCCCTAAGAAATCTCCACGAAATCTCTTTATTTTTTCTGATTTTTCCTCACGGCAAAACCTAGTTTTTCTCTTCCTTATCTTTTGCCGAATTCCCTAGGGTTTGCACGGCATCCCCTTGTTTTCCTCTTGGCTTGGACGGCTAGGTCTTCTAGGGTTTTATCTCTTGATTTATTTCCATAAAATAACCCTAGAAAATCTCCTTTTAATTTCTGATTTTCTTGGACGCCACCTCCTTGTTTCTCTCTTGCAAATTCACGGCAACAACAACCTTAAGGGTTTGGGTTTTCGTCACAAACCCTAATGTCATGGGCTTTGATGGGCCTTTATCCAATTTGCCGAAAATCCAAAGAGTTCTTGGGCCTCGTTGCTTCATCTTCAAGCCTTCTCATTTTCCAACGCAAAACACAATATTTTTCCATTTCTTTTTCATGGTTGCGTTGGAAACTTGCTAGGGAAGCCTTCCTCCATTTTGTAGGATTTCCTGGTTGGACTAGGAAAGCTTGTTTCTTCATTTCTGCTCAAATGTGTGGGCCATTTTCTCTCATGTTCGTTCGTCTTGATGTTCGCAAGCTCCTCTTTCCATTCGTTCGTTCATTTCCACTTTCTAGCTCGGAGGTCCTGAAAATAGAAACTATACTTAAAATAGAAACTTTCTAAAAAATGAAAATAGAAACTTACTAAAAATGAAAAATAGAAACTTTCCAGAAATGAGAAATGAAAAATGAAGACAAAAATGGAAACTTTCTACAATAAGGAACTTTCCCAATCAAAGAATGGAAACTTTCCCAAACAGGGATTTTTCAAGGAAATGGCGCAGAAAAGTGTAGGGAAATGCAGTTAAAACGTCGCATTAAAATGCTCCTATCAAATTCCCCCACACTTAGCTTTTGCTAGTCCCTTAGCAAAATCAAACTAAGACACACACTAAGACTCAACGAAATTTAAAGACTTGACAAAAACAATGACTCTATTGCCCTTCAACTATTTGTCTCAGCAATCTCTTACTTTCATAACACCAAGATTAGCACTTAACCAAAATTCAATGTTAGGCATTCGAGAGTTAATTAAAACACATAACTTACATATACACAAGTAGGACTTGGTTGAAACAATGGTGATGGTTTCTGTTAAGCATGTTTCAAACAAGTTTGATTCAAATCTCACAAGTTATATCCCTCTTTCTTCTCTCAGATCATGGCAATGCTTAAAAGCTTATACACTCAAGTATATGTGAAAGATAACAAGTATATCACATCATGTAAGAAACGAAAGCACATGTATAATTTTCTTTAAAGATCTCATGAAGGATACCAACTACTTGCACAGATGGACCCAAGCCATAAGTTCAACTCTTGTAACTCATCTCCACATCAAGGGCTGTCCCATCTTAAGGATCAAGAAGGTCTTCTTAAAGGTTGTAATGGGGCCAAGGCTCAAGGTTTTAAGAAATGAAGGGTAAGGATTTATCAAAGTGTCCTAAAAACCTAGCAGAGCACATGTAGATGTAGAGACCTCAAGAAATCCACCAAGGCATTGCAAAAACGTCACTTTCCCTAGAGGTAACATAAAAGGGGCCTAATGTCTTCATGTTGGGCCCAATCTTCATTGTAAACTTCCCTTGAACTCTAGTGAATGGACAAAGGTCAAATTTTTCTTAATAGGCCTTCATTTCAAAGTAAACTCCAAAATCACTAAGTATGGGGACTAAAATCCATAAATATTTCTTTCTTTTCTTTTCTAGCCGTATACAATTTTTTTTTTCATTTCTTTTTCACGGCTTTCACATACATTTTTTTTTTATGGACAAGTCTACCCCCACACTTGAACTTTAACCTCTTCTCAATTTCCATCCTTAGCACCAAACCCATGTAGTATGTCTCAAAAGATAGCTCCACTAAGTTCTTAGAACAAAGGGTAGGGTTGTTACTATACTAAGCTTCATGGTTAAAGATTTTAGGGTGATGAACGAAAAGGCTTAATGTAGGCTCAAAGGGGCTTATCTAGGGAGTCCCACGACGGGCACAATTAGGGACACAGGTTTATTTGGCAATGGTGGAAATTCCTAGGGTGCCTCTATCCCTTCCAGAATCAGGGCCATGTATTGACAAACGTCTCAACAAGCACAAGAGTGAATTCTAGCATTCTCTAGTCCATCAAACTTAATCTATGGCAAGCAATCAATCAAATGAAGAATAATGAGATCATCAAAATATCGCCAAGAAAATAAGAATATATTTTTCATTTCACTCCGAGAAAAAGGGACATGGCTCAATATCTCACATGGCTTATATGAATCAAACTCATCCTAACATGCTCATATTCTGTACCAAAGTTTTCGAATCCATATCCACTACAAGGCACACATTTTTCATATATCTCAATTAACCAAAGAATACCATGTTTAAAAATCATCTCAATCTTGTGATCCTCTTTTAGTCATGATTTTAGAGAGATAGAATCATCCTAGACAGTTGAAAGGGCATCCTAAGACTCAAAACAAAAACAAAAGCAACGGAAATTTTTAAATTTTTGACATTTTTCAATTTTTTTTTGTATTTTTCAATATATGACTCAAGATAAAGTGTAAATCCCTTCCCCCACACTTAAATATTGCATTGTCCTCAATGTAATCAATAAAAAGCATGCAATGGAACACTTAAGCATATAGGGATGAAATTTACGAAAATGACTACCAACATAAAGAAAAATTGGAGAAGTAAAAGGGAGAGATAAAACAAATCTGCGTTGATGACTCCTCCACAGCTACTTCAGAATTGGGTTGCCTCCCAAGCAGCGCTTAATGTTTATAGTCTTTCAGCCTAGACTTGTACCTCCATTTAATCCTCAGGGTTTGGAACGTTTTGGAGGGGTACATCCTCCACTTCATGTTCCACAAATGTCTCATAGTAAGGCTTCAAGCGATGGCCATTCACTTTGAACTCGTTGCTTGTATGTTCACTCTTTATCTGCACAGCTCCATGAGGAAACACATGAGTGATAACAAAAGGTCCAATCCAACGAGAACGAAGCTTACCTGGAAGAGTTTGAGACGAGAATGGAAGAGAAGAACTTTTTGACCCACAACAAAGTCTTTCTTCGAATCATTTTGTCATGGAATGCCTTAGTCTTATCCTTGTAAATTTTAGCACTTTCAAAGGCATCATTCCTTATCTCCTCTAACTCTTGCAATTGCAACTTCCTATGAAGCCCAGCTGCATCCATATCCATGTTGAACTGCTTCACAGCCCACCAAGCTTTGTGCTCCAACTCCACAGGTAAATGGCATGGTTTGCCATAGACAATTCGATATGGTGACATACCTATGGGAGTTTTGTATGCAGTTCTGTAGGCCCACAAAGCATCCTCTAGACGCAAGGACCAGTCCTTCCTGTTGGGGTTCACAGTCTTCTCCAATATCCCCTTAATCTGACGATTAGAGACCTCAGCCTGCCCACTAGTTTGTGGGTGATAAGGTGTAGAAACCTTATGTGTGACATCATATCTCTTCAAGAGAGCCTCAATCGTCCGATTGCAAAAATGGGATCCTCCATCACTAATGAGAACTCTAGGCATTCCAAACCTGCTAAAGATGTTAGACTTGATAAAATCTGCAACAACCTTAGAGTCATTAGTTCTAGTGGCCTTTGCTTCCACCCATTTGGAAACATAGTCCACTGCAAGTAAGATATAGAGAAACCCAAAAGATGAAGGGAAAGGTCCCATGAAATCTATACCCCAGACATCAAATATTTCAACAGTTATTATATTGGACAATGGCATTTGATCTCTAGGACCTAGATTTCCTGTTCTTTGGCACTTATCACAAGTTAAAATAGGCATGTGCATCCCTAAATAATGTTGGCCAATAGAACCCAGACTCTAGCACCTTAAACGCAGTCTTCTTAGACCCAAAGTGTCCCCCACATGCTTTAGAGTGGCAAAAAGAAAGTATAGCATTATGTTCATGTTCAGGCACACATCTCCTAATCAATTGATCAGAGCAATACTTCCACAAATAAGGTTCATCCCAAACATATTGCTTAACAGTTTTCTTAAGCCTATCCCTATGAGCACGTGACATGGTATCAGGAATCTTTCTAGACACAATATAATTCACAATGTCTGCATACCATGGTTCACTTACCTGAAGTCCAAAGAGTTGCTCGTCTGGAAATGTCTCCACCAGAGGGAGATAATCTTCTGCATGCACTAAGCGACTCAAGTGGTCAGCTACCACGTTCTCACTACCCTTCTTGTCCTTGATTTCCACGTCGAATTCTTGCAGAGTAGGATCCATCTGATGAGCCTTGGTTTCGCTCCTTCTTGGTCATCAAGTATTTCAAAGCTGCATGGTCAGTAAAGATAGTAACTTTGGTACCAAGTAAATAGAGCGAAACTTCTCAAGGGCAAAGACAACTGCAAGGAGCTCTTTCTCTGTGGTGGAGTAGTTCATTTGTGCATCATTGAGAGTCCTTGAGGCGTAGTAGATGGCATAGGGTAGCTTGTCCTTCCTTTGCCCTAAAACAGCTCCAACTGCATAGTCAGAGGCATCACACATCAACTCAAAGGGCAAGGACCAGTCTGGAGGTAACATGATGGGGGCAGATGTCAACAACTCCTTAAGCTTGTCAAAAGCTTCTTGACACTCCTTGTCAAAGTGAAAGGCACATCCTTCTGGAGTAGTTGACATAAGGGTCTCGAAATTTGGAGAAGTCCTTGATGAACCTCCTGTAAAAACCTGCATGACCAAGGAAAGAACGAATCTCTCTCACAGAAGTGGGAGAGGGTAAGTGACGCACAATATCAACCTTGGCTTTATCAACCTCTATACCCCTAGCAGAGACAATATGTCCTAGAACTATTCCTTGTTAACCATAAAATGGCATTTTCCCAGTTTAAGACAAGGTTAGTTTCCATGCAACGTTTCAGAATTATTCCAGATTATTAAGACAATCATCAAAATTCTTTCCAAAAACTGAAAGTCATCCATGAATACCTCTATGATTTTCTCAATATAATCTGAAAAGATACTTACCATACACCTCTGAAAGGTACCTGGAGCGTTGCAAAGTCCGAAAGGCATACGTCTATAGGCAAACGTTCCAAAGGGGCAAGTGAAGGTTGTCTTCTCTTGATCTTCATTTGCAATTGCAATCTGGTTGTAACCAGAGTATCCATCCAGGAAGCAGTAGTAGTCATGTCCAGCTAGGCGCTCAAGCATCTGATCAATGAATGGCAGAGGAAATGGTCTTTCCTTGTAGTTGCGTTGAGCCTCCTATAGTCAATGCAACTCTGTGGCCTGTTACTGTCCTTTGGGGCACCAGTTCGTTATCAGCATTCTTACCACAGTGATCCCAGACTTCTTGGGCACGACCTGAACTGGGAGAGACCCACTTGGAGTCAGAAATAGGGTAGATTACCCCACAATCAAGGAGTTTGATAACCTCCTTCTTCACTACTTCCATCATTGGAGGGTTGAGACGACGTTGAGCCTCTCTAGTGGGTTTAGACCCCTCCTCTAGAAGTATCCTGTGGACGCAAGTTGTAGGGCTGATTCCCTTGATATCCGCCAATGTCCATCCTATGGCGGTCTTGTGTTGCTTCAACATTTCCACCAACTTCTCTTCTTGTGGAGTTGTTAGTGCAGAGGACACATCACTGGCAAGGTTCCTTGTCCCCTAAGTAGACATACTTCAAATGGTCTGGAAGAGGTTTTAGCTCAAGTTCTGGGGCCTGACCACTGAAGGTAACGTCTTGTTAGTGGATAACTGAATGGACAAAGGAGAAACAGACTTACCTATAAAAGGGTGATGCCTCAAGGAAGGAGACGTTTTCAATGATTTTCTCCTCACAAGTGTCTTTCAACTTGTCCTCTGAGATGGTGACGCCTTCCTTTGTATAGCCTACCCCACTCTCAAGGGTAGTGACTAGGGTATCCTCATGCATAACATCAAACATTTTCTGCGCAAGTTCATCCAAAATGTCAGCAGAAAAACAATCATTAACCTCTAGGGGATACCTCATGGCTTCAAAGATGTTAAAGCCAATAATGTCACCATCGAACTCCATTGTAAGAGAGCCTTCATACACATCAATCTTCGTCCTAGCTGTCCTTAAGAAAGGACGTCCCAAAAGCAATGGAGTGGAACTTACAGGGGAGTCCTCCATTTCCAATACATAAAATCAGCTGGGAAGATAAGATGGTTAACCTGTACAAGCACATCCTCCAACAAACCTCTAGGGTATGCATTGGATCTGTCAGCTAACTGAATGATAACATTTCAGATTTAAGTTCCCTAGACCTAGGGTTTCATAAACAGAGTAGGGCATAACATTAACAGATGCACCTAGGTCTAGCATGGCATTCTTAATCTAGAGTTACCAATAGTACAAGGAATGGTAAAGCTTCCAGGATCCTTACACTTGGAGGGATCTTCCTCTGAATAGGGCAGAGACATTCTCACTTACCTTTACCACCTCCTTTCACGGTTACTCTCCTAGTAGTGCAAAGCTCTTTGAGGAACTTGGCCATACTTAGGACTTGCTTGATGGCCTCTAGGAGGGGTAGGTTTACTTGCACCTTCTTGAAAGTTTCCAAGATAGCTTGGTCACTTTCATCCTTCTTAGATTGGGCAACCTGCGTGGGAAGGGCATGCAAGAAGAAGAAGGGTTAGCAATAACCGAATTCGATAAGTTAGAATTATACCTTTGATTTCCGGTTTTGCCTTTAAAGATAGGATGCTTGGTCTCTTCCTTTGACGTTGCAGGGTCCTTCTCAATACCCACTTGGTGGGTTCTTGGTCTTCCTCAATCTCTATGCTCTTGGACCTTCTTGGGTTGCTTGGGTGGATCCACAATGGTCTTCCACTCCTCGTAGTCACAACTGATGCATTCTCCACATTACCCTTAGGGTTAGGTATTGTGCCACTAGGAAGCTTCCCAGTCTCATGAATCTTGCTCATGAAGTCCCACAACTTGGCCCATCTGTTTCTTAAGATCTGCAATATCCTTAGTGTGGGTCTGTTGTCCTTGAATCAAAGCTTGAGTAGAGTTTGTCAAGGCCTGGGTGGAACTAGTCAAGGCTTCCAACGTTTTGTCATAGTGAGACATTGAAGGTCCTGAGTTCTGTTGAGGAGGGGGCATGTAGGGCCTTTGAAAAGATGATCCTTGGAATGAAGGCCCTTGAGGACGTTGGAAGTTCCCACCAAGAGGATTCTGAACGTTATCATTGTTGGTCCACTTGAAGTTGGGATGGTCCCTCCATCCTGGGTTGTACGTATTGGAGTAAGGATCATGTCTAGGACGTTGAGGTCCTCCTTGGTATCCTCCTTGATATCCTCCAATAGCATTTGCAGATTCCCATCCTCCATTCTCATTAAGTTGAGGGCACTGATCTGTAACATGCCCTTGCATAGAGCATACCCCACAAGCTATTGTTGCACTTGGTCCCTTGGAACTTACCACTTGATTCATGAGTAGTAGTAAGCTTATTCAGTTGGTCCTCAATTGCAGTATTCTTGCTCATCTCATGCACCCTACGAGTAGAGTGTCCTATGATAGGAGCATTTTAATGCGACATTTTAACTGTTATTTCCCTATATTTTCTGCGTTATTTCCTTAATAAAACTCTGTTTAGGAAAGTTTCCATTCTTCGAATGGGAAAGTTCCTAATTGTAGAAAGTTTCCGTTTTGTAGTTTCTATTTTCCATTTTTAGAAAGTTTCCATTTTAGTTTAAGAAAGTTTCCATTTTAGTTTAAGAAAGTTTCCATTTCTTATTTTAGAAAGCTTCTATTTTCAGGTTTTTGGAATAAATAAGCAGAATTGAGTTCATAAATGGAACGAGAAGTTTCATGAAGATGACATGGCTTGAAGGTGACGCACAGAGGCCCAAGAACTCTCAAGAGGTTATGGATTTCGGCAAATGGATAAAGGCCCATGGAAATTAGGGTTTGTGTCACATGAGAGATATTTTTGGAGAATATATATGTGTTTGCCGTAAAATACAAAGAGGAAAAGGAGGAGGCAACTTGAAAATCTGAAAATATAATTGAAGATTTTGATTGGAGTAATTCAAGGGAGATTTTTAAGGGCAAAGAGATATTCTTGGAAGATTTAAATGTGATTTTTGGCCGAAAATGGTGAAGCAAATCAGCATTTATTTATGGAATTTCGGCAATTACTCTCTCCTAAGATATCTTGGCCGAAATTAATGAAGAAAAATCAGAAAATCCTTATAATCGGCAAATCGGACTAATTAAGGATTTAGGGAAGTATTTTGAGAGTTTTGATTGGTTAGATGACACATCCAAGGCTTACTTGGCATTCTACGATTGGTTGGACCCACATCACAAGCTTACTTGGCAATCCATTGTTGAAGTGATGTGGAATTTCTGATTGCTGGTGAACCCTAGCCGTACCCTATATATATCTCCCCTCTTTCAACGTTCAAGGTGTCCTCTCCCCCATACAATTTACACTTTAGAAAAAATTCAGAAAAGCTTCTTAGCATAGCCGTGAGTTTCTCCATCCTCTAGTCATCTCCACGAGTTCAAGCAAGGCCAAGGGAGAAGAAGCATAGCCGTGAGCTTCCATCATCCATATCCAACCTTGAAGCTTGCTTTCGAGATTCAAGAGACCACCACATCAATCGTTCATCACCATCCCCATCCTCACGGTGTAATCCGATTCTCCTTTGTAACCTTTGCTTTGAATTTCGTTGGTTATGAACTAGTTGACATATGTGTTTGAACAAATATGTAATTCTGGAATTTTTTATGATTAATTGAGAATTTTCAGATTCATATTATTGTTATTCGAGAGTTGCTTATGTGGGTTTGTTTAATTAAATTTGCGTTATAGATAACTTTTGTATTTTAATCTTATGTGGTTGCAAACACTTAGGGTTTCGATATAATTGGTGCTAGGTTTAAGAACATGAAATCGACTTTTCGTTTTGTGTAAACTTGAATCAAAGTAGTAAAGGTTTTGTACAAAGATTGAATTTAATTAACGAGGATTGCAATTAGGTGGACTTTTCCATACTAAGTTGTACACTTGAGTTGATAGCCTTTCTCTATGTGTAATGCGTTAAACATGACATGATTGACTAGCTTTCTAGGGTTTGATTGCATGTTTGATAGGATTAATCTAGGTGCTTTCGCTTAGGTTAATTAGCATTGAAAAGTAAAAAATGGGAATTCATTTGCTTTCGAATGTTTCACATGATCAACTCCTTTCTCATGACTTAGATGAAACAATATTAGGGTTTGAGTCAATTTTATCATATGTTTCGGTTTTGATCTTTGTTCTCTCATTCCATATTTGTATTTATGTTTTTTCATTTTAATTGTTTTGTTACTTAGTTTTATTTTCGAAAAACCAAAAACAAAATCCCCCTTTTCGTAAATAATGTTTATACTTGTGAATATCTTTGTGAATATTATACTTTGTTTTAATTTTAATTGTTTAATTGTTTGACAATGACAGGTGTACCCTCAATCCCGGAATAGAACGATCCCTACTTCTTTACTACTATGACATTTCAGGGTTAAATTATGCGCTTGCTTCAGCGCATCAATTTTTGGCGCCGTTGCCGGGGATTGAAAAATCACTTGTTAATTGTGAATTTTGTTGTATATATTTGTTCGAAACATTAGTTTAATTAATTAACTTAGGTGTTTTTTATATTGTTGAACACGAGTTTTAATTGTAAGTTGTAAATTGAATGGAATAGGTGAAGTCTCTTTTTAATATTGGCCTAAACCCCTTATTGGTACCTAGTTCAGGTCCCTTAAGGTTGAGGGCGCCTTATTAACACTTGTTGAACTGTCTTCACACTTAGACCTTTTTCATCTCAGTAAGTAAGCCTATGTGGAATGGTGTCTAGGAAGGGGACAACATTCATGACAGGTTTTTGAATCCAGAAGTGCTTACAAATGGGGCCTAAACCACATGTGGGAGTAGCTCATGCCAAAATGGATTTTTCCTCTCGTGTTCGTCCCCCCACCTGGCCATTTCAGTAAGGTTGCCCAAAGGATGAGAAGGACTTTGTGTCTAGCGACTATACTTGGGCCGCATGTCCACTGATTTACCGCTTGGAATTAGATTCGATATCAATAATATTTATAACAAATAAAATGTTGTGATACACTAAGGTACAAAAAAAAAAAAAAAAAAAAAAAAAAAAACTTGTGTAATATTTTTCGTGTTTTTTTTTTTTTTTTTTTTTTTTTTTTTACTCACTTGTATACTAACTTGTGTCGTATGTACATGTAACTTGTTATTATTACTTGTATTTTGTAATTCATAGTTACTTGTTTATATATTTTGTAAATCTTTGTTAATTATAGTACTAACTTTTTAATTTCTATTCCGTCTGGCTGAAAGACGTTAAACTCAAGCGCTGCTTGGGAGGCAACCCAATTCAGAAGCAGCTGTGAAGGAGTCAAAACACAGATTTGCTTTCTCCTTCCTATTTCTTTTTTTTTCAATTTTCTCTTTGTTTTTATTTTCGTAAATTCTTCTATTATGCTTATTGTTTCATTGCATGTTTATAATTGATTACATTGAGGACAATGCAATATTTAAGTGTGGGGGAAGGGATTTATACTTTTTATTTTGAGTCATATATATTGGAAAAAACAAAAAATCGAAAAATGTCAAAATTTAAAAAATTTTCGTTGCTTTTATTTTTGTTTTTGAGTCATAGGATGCCTTTCAACTGTCTAGGATGATTATATATCTCTGAAATCATACTAAAAGAGGATCAAAGATTGAGATGATTTTAAATGGTATTCTTTGGTTAATTGAGATATATGAAAATGTTGCTTGTAGTGGATTGGATTCGTGACTTGGTACAGAATATGAGTATGTTAAGATGAGTTTTGATTCATAAAAGCCATGTGAGATATTGAGCCATGTCCCTTTTTCTTGGAGTGAAATGAAAAATATCTCTTATTTTCTTGGCGATGTTTTGATGATCTCATTATTCTTTCATTTGATTGACTGCTTGCCATAGATTAAGTTTGATGGACTAGAGAATGCTAGAATTCACTCTTGTGCTTGTTGAAACGTTTTATCAATACATGGCCCTGATTCTGAAAGGATAGAGGCAACCCTAGGAATACCACCATTGCCAAATAAGCCTGTGTCCCCATTTGTGCCCGTCGTGGGACTCCCTAGATAAACCCCTTTGAGCCTACGTTAAGCCTTTTCTTTCATTACCCTTAAAATCTTAACCTAACCTTAGTATAGCTATAACCCTACCCTTTGTTCTAAGAACTTAGTGGAGCTATCTGAGACTTATACTTGAGGATTTGGCGCAATGAAGATAAGAAGAGGTGAAAGTTCAAGTGTGGGGGTAGACTTGTCCAAAAAAAAAAATTAGTGGAAAGCCGTGAAAAGAAAGAAAAAAGAAAAATGTGTACGGCTAAAAAGAAAAGAAAAATATGTTTAGGATTTTAGTCCCCCATACTTGGTGAGTTTGGAGTTTCTTTGAATGAAGGCCGCTACAGAAAAATTTGGCCTTTGTCCATTCCACAAAGTTAAGGAAGTTTAGAGTGAAGTTAGGCCCAACATGAAGACATTAGGCCCTTTTATGTTACCTCTATGGGAAGTGACGTTTTTGCAATGCCTTGGTGGATTTCTAGAGTATCTACATCTGCATGGCTCTGCTAGGTTTTTAGGACACTTTGTTAATCCTTACCTTTTTCTTAAAACCTTGAGCCTTAGCCCCATTACAACCTTTGAGAAGACTTCTTGATCCTTAAGATGGGACAGCCTTTGATGTGGAGATGAGTTACAAGAGTTGAACCTATGCTTGGGTCCATAGTGCAAGTAGTTGGTATCTTTCATGAGATCTTTGAAAAAAAAAATTATATTCACAAGTGCTTTTTCGTTTCTTATATATGTGAGCTATTTGATTGTCTCAAAATATTTTCTCTCACATATAATTGAGTGATTATAAGCTTTTAAGCATTGCCTTGAATTCTGAGAGAAGAAAGAGTGATACACCTTGTGAGGATTTGAATCATACTTGTTTGAAGCATGCTTACAGAACCATCACCATTGTTCCAACAAGTCCTACTTGTGTATGTAAATTATGTGTTTAATTACTCTCGAATGCCAAACATTGATTCTTGGTGGAGTGCTATCTTGAGTTGTGAAAGTAGAGATTGCTGAGACAAAAGTTGAAGGGCAATAGAGTCATTGTTTGTGTAGAGTCTTTAAATTTTCGTTGAGTCTTAGTTGAGTCTTTGTGAGATTTTGCTAAGGGACTAGCAAAAGCTAAGTGTGGGGGAATTTGATAGGAGCATTTTAATGCGACATTTTAACTGTTATTTCCCTATATTTTCTGCGTTATTTCCTTAATAAAACTCTGTTTAGGAAAGTTTCCATTCTTCGAATGGGAAGTTTCCAATTGTAGAAAGTTTCCGTTTGTAGTTTCTAATTTCCAATTTTAGAAAGTTTCCATTTTAGTTTAAGAAAGTTCCATTTCTTATTTTAGAAAGCTTCTATTTTCAGGTTTTTGGAATAAATAAGCAGAATTGAGTTCATAAATGGAACGAGAAGTTTCAATGAAGATGACATGGCTGAAGGTGACGAATCAAGGCCCAAGATCTTAAAAAAGGTATATTCTGGAATTTCGTGAAACTTAAGGAAACAAGTGACACATGGAATTAAGGGTTATTGTGTTCAATGGAGAGATTTTTTGGAGATTTATTGGGAAAATATTGTTGAGGAATAAGGTGGAGCAACTTGAAATCATGAAAAATAATTGAAGATTTGATTGAGTAATCAAGGGAGATTTTAAGGCAAGAGATATTTTGGAAGGATTTAAAATGTGATGGCACAGAAAATGGTCAGCAAATAGGCGTTCAATGAATTCATCGGCAAAAACTTCCTAAGATATTCTTGGCCGAAATTAATGAAGAAAATCAGAAAATCCTTAAATAATTCGGATATATTAAAGGATTTAGGGAGGTAATTTTGGAGAGTTTTGATTGGTTGATGACACATCCAAGGCTTACTTGGCATTCTATGATTGGTTGGACCACATCACAAAGCTTACTTGGCATATACCTATTGGTGGAGTGATGTGGAAATTTTGATTGCTTTGAGAACCCTAGCGTCTCCTTATATTTCCCCCTTTTTCACGTCAAGGTTCCTCTCCCCCATACAATTTACACTTTAGAAAAAATCAGAAAAGTCTCTTAGCATAGCGTGAGTTTCTCCATCCTCTAGTCATCTCCACGAGTTCAAGCAAGGCCAAGGGAGAAGAAGCATAGCCGTGAGCATCCATCATCCATATCCAACCTTGAAGCTTGCTTTCGAGATTCAAGAGACCACCACATCAATCGTTCATCACCATCCCCATCTCACGGTGTAATCCGATTCTCCTTTGTAACCTTTGCTTTGAATTTCGTTGGTTATGAACTAGTTGACATATGTGTTTGAACAAATATTAATTTCTGGAATTTTTATGATTAATTGAGAATTTTCAGATTCATATTATTGTGATTCGAGAGTTGCTTATGTGGGTTTGTTTAATTAAATTTGCGTTATAGATAACTTTTGTATTTTAATCTTATGTGGTTGCAAACACTTAGGGTTTTGATATAATTGGTGCTAGGTTTAAGAACATGAAATCGACTTTTCGTTTTGTGTAAACTTGAATCAAAGTAGTAAAGGTTTTGTACAAAGATTGAATTTAATTAACGAGGATTGCAATTAGGTGGACTTTTCCATACTAAGTTGTACACTTGAGTTGATAGCCTTTCTCTATGTGTAATGCGTTAAACATGACATGATTGACTAGCTTTCTAGGGTTTGATTGCATGTTTGATAGGATTAATCTAGGTGCTTTCGCTTAGGTTAATTAGCATTGAAAAGTAAAAAATGGGAATTCATTTGCTTTCGAATGTTTCACATGATCAACTCCTTTCTCACGACTTAGATGAACAATATTAGGGTTTGAGTCAATTTTATCATATGTTTCGGTTTTGATCTTTGTTCTCTCATTCCATATTTGTATTTATGTTTTTGCATTTTAATTGTTTTGTTTACTTAGATTTATTTTCGAAAACCAAAAAAAAATATCCCCCCTTTTCGTAAATAATGTTATATACTTGTGAATATCTTTGTGAATATTATACTTTGTTTTAATTTTAATTGTTTAATTGTTTGACAATGACAGGTGTACTCAATCCCCGGAATAGAACGATCCTACTTACTATACTACTATGACATTCAGGGTTAAATTATGCGCTTGCTTTTAGCGCATCATCCTACTCCCTCATATTGTTGGGAGTTCAAAGCACGATTAGCTATAAGCTCCTTCCCAACTGTAGGGGACTTATCCACAAAAGCTCCTCCAGCTGCAGCATCCAACATTTGCCTTTCCAAGGGTAAGAGTCCTTCATAGAAACATGTGAGTAGGGTCTCATCCTTCATCTGATGTTGAGGACATTGTGCAAGTAAGGAATTGAACCTCTCATAGTAAGCAGCATAGGACTCATCATGGGCTTGCTCTATTCCACTTGAGCTTCTTCATGAGTGTGATGACCTTAGAAGCTGGGAAGTATTCTCCAAGAAGGCCTTTCTCATTGTTTCCCATGAAAGGTGATACGTCCTGCAGGGAGTTCATATAGCCAATCCTTGGCTCTATCAGCTAGAGAGAATGGAAATGCTCTCATCTTAAGAAGGTTCTCATCTGCCCTTGGTTGCAGTTTGCACAAACAGATTGAAATTCTCGAACATGCTTGTTAGCGTCCTCCATATTAAGTCCATGGAAGATAGGGAGCTTGTGCAACAACCACTCTTTAGCTCAAACTCTGCTTGCCTTCCAGCTGCAGGGGGAGGGTAATACTATGCCTGTAGGGGGTCCTCCTTCAACAGTTGCAGTGGAAAGTTCCCTAATAGATGCCATTCTCTCTTCTTCGACTTCTTCAGGTGGTGGTGAAGGTGGTGGTGTAGAGTTGGACGAAATCACCGGTAAGGTGACGTGAGAGGAGATGGACTGGTTAGGTATGTAGACTCCTCAGAACAGTAGGTCCTCTTCCCTTGTTCGTTAAGATTACCCTCTGTGTGTCGAAGGGGAAGGGCTTGTGCTAAGAAGTGAAGGCCTTCAAGCGAGCGAGCCTTGCTCAATTCTTTAGTGTAGAGGATCTAAAAGTCGTCATTCATAGGATCCTGAACATCATCAAAATTCAAAGAAGTTAGAAAGTAAAAGTGAGTAATTACAAATAGTGATATACATCAACTTACTATTCACGAGTCACTATTCAAAGTTACTATTCACGACTTTACTATTTATGATTTATACAAGTATAAAGAGAAGTATAAATTAAAACTATCCACAATCTTTTCACAATAAACCACGTAAAGAAGTTTATACAAGTATAAAATGTCCAAAACAACACAATTTACAAGTAGAGGTTATGTTCAAGTATCTTATTATCTTTACAAAATAAAGTTAATATCTCAATTGACTACAAGTTGTAAGTCGAGCCCAATAGAAACCACTACTATTGGTGAGTACGATCTAGGGATAGTCGCCTAGACATAAGTCACTTCCTTTGTTTCAGAAGGCTAGATGGCCAGATTAAGAGGTAAGTGAGAGGGAGGACTCATTTTGGTGACACTACGGAGGCTACTCCCTCATTGAGGTTTAGGCCCTATTGGCTACTCCACATTGTGGTTTACGCACGGTCTATAGTATCTCTGAGATCCAATTTGAACCCATCACCCAGGGTCTCAACCTAAGACACCACCTATATGCCCCTTACTCAGCTTGAAAAGAACTCATGTGTTAGACAGTCTCCAAATGTAATAAAAGCCGCCCTCAACCTCATAAGACCTTAGAAAGGCACTAATGAAGGGTTAAGGCCAATATTAACAAAAGGGCCCTTATCTACTCATACGATTTTACACACTTATAACAATCAAGAAGTTAACAATATTTACAATTAATTCTTTACATTTCTTTGTTTAACAAGATTAGACACCATTTACACAAAACTTTCAACAAGAATAACAAAACGTCACAATTATTGTACAACTTTTTTTTTTTTTTTTTTTTTTTTTTTTTTTTTAACGAAATTAAGTACAATTATTTACATTCTTTTCTTTTCTTTTACAATTATTTTCAATACTTAGGTACGGGAACAGGGAGTCTCGATGTGCAATGGGACTGAAACAGCTACCCTTTTCAAGACTATGTTTAATCCAATATACCTTAGTGAATCACAATATTTTTATTTGTTATAAATACCATTGATTTCGAATTAAATTCCAAGCGGTAAATCAAGTGGACGTGCGGCCCAAGTATAATCGTCAAGACACTAAGTCCCTCCTACATCCTTTGGGCAACCTTACTGAAATGGCCAGGTAGGGGAGGGCGACCACGAGAGGTAGGATCCATTTTGGCATAGCTACTCCCTCATTGAGGTTTACGCCCATTTGTAAGCACTTCTGATCCAAGAACCAGTCATGAGCGTTGTCCCCTTCCTAGACACCACCCACATAGGCTATACTTACTTGGATGAAAAAGGTCCTAAGTGTGAAGACAGTTCAATGAATGTAATAAAGGCCGCCCTCAACCTTAAGGGACCTGAACTAGGTACCAATAAGGGGTTTAGGCCAATATTAATAAACACGACTTCACCTATTCCTTCTTTAATTTACAACCTACAATTAAAATTCGTATTCACAATATAATAACAACCTAAGTAATTAATTACTAATTTTCGACAATTACAAAATAATTAACAAGTAAATTTTTTTTTTTTTTTTTCTTTTTTCGATCACAATATAAACAAAACAAATATTTCACAAAGTGACAAATGATTTTTCAATCCCCGGCAACGGCGCCAAAAATTGGTGTCGCTTTTGTCGGCGACCAATTTAACCCTGAAATGTCATTAGTAGTATAAAGTAAATAGGGATCGTTCTATTCCGGGGATTGAGGGTACACCTGTCATTGTCAAACAATTAAACAATTAAAATTAAAACAAAGTATAATATTTACAAAATATAGACATATTTACGAAAAGGGGGGAGTTTTTGGTTTTTGGTTTTAATTTCCGAAAATAAATCTAAGTTACCTAAATAATTAAAATGCAAAAACATAAAAATACAAATGGAATGCAAGAACAAAGATCAAAGTCGAAACTCATGATTAAAATTAATTCAAGTTCATCATTGTTCATCATAGTCATGCAAGAGGAGTTGATCATGTGAAACGTTCAAAAGCAAACAATTTCCCATATTTTACTTTCAATGCTAATTAACCTAAGTGAAAGCACCTAGATTAATTCTATCAAACATGCAATCAAGCCCTAGAAAGCTAGTCAATCATATCATGTTTAACGCAATACACACCTAGAAAGGCTATCAACTCAAATGTGCAACTTAGTATGAAAAAGTCCACCTAATTGCAATCTTCTTTGATTAAATTCGGTTTTTGTACAAAACCTTTACTACTTATCGATTCAAGAACACAAAACCAAAAAGTTGATTCATGTTCTCAAATTCGTAGCAACATTCACATAAAAACCCTAAATGTTTCGAACCATTCAAGATAATCATACAAAAGATTTCTATCATGCAAATTTAATCAAACACTCACACAAAAGCAACCATAAATCGCAATATATGAATCTGAAAATTAACAATTCATCATAAAATTTCAGAAAACAATACTTGTTCATACATATGTGTCAACTAAGGCAAAACCAACGAAAATACAAAGCAAAGGTACAAGGAGAATCGGATTACACCGTGATGAAGATGAGATGAATGAAGTGATGATGTGGTCTCTTGAATTTCGAAAGCAATCTTCAAGGTGGAGGGTGGATGGTGTGCACGGCTTGTCTTCTTCTTCCTTGGCCTTGCTTGCACTTCGTGGTTGCCCTAGAGGATGGAGATGAACACGGCTAGGCTAGAGAGAGTTTCTGATTTTTTCTCAAAGTATAAACGCAAAAGTGTGGAATTTTCGGAACTCTTGACGTTGAGAGAAGAGAGGAATATATAGGGGACGGCTTCTAGGTCTTCAATCCGTCCACAACCCTAGCAAAGCTCACGGCAATCTCTTGCTTCCTCCACATAATTTTCTCCAATGATTTCGTGCCACATAAGCCCTATGAGGTGGTGCAACCAATCACAAAATTCCAATATAAATTCCCTAAATAATCTTGCCGAAATATATATAGATATTTTCTGATTTCCTTCACCAATTTCGGCAACAATATACTTAGAGAATAAAGGGGGACGAACCTAGACTCCTTTGAGAGCTTTTTGTGTTCAACACATATTCTCTTTCCTTTAAAAGCTCCCTAAGAAATCTCCACGAAATCTCTTTATTTTTCTGATTTTTCCTCACGGCAAAACCCTAGTTTTTCTCTTCCTTATCTTTTGCCGAATTCCCTAGGGTTTGCACGGCATCCCCTTGTTTTCCTCTTGGCTTGGACGGCTAGGTCTTCTAGGGTTTTATCTCTGATTTATTTCCATAAAAATAACCCTAGAAAATCTCCTTTTAATTCTGATTTCTTGGACGCCACCTCCTTGTTTCTCTCTTGCAAATTCACGGCAACAACAACCTTAAGGGTTTGGGTTTTCGTCACAAACCCTAATGTCATGGGCTTTGATGGGCCTTTATCCAATTTGCCGAAAATCCAAAGAGTTCTTGGGCCTCGTTGCTTCATCTTCAAGCCTTCTCATTTTCCAACGCAAAACACAATATTTTTCCATTTCTTTTTCATGGTTGCGTTGGAAACTTGCTAGGGAAGCCTTCCTCCATTTTGTAGGATTTCCTGGTTGGACTAGGAAAGCTTGTTTCTTCATTTCTGCTCAAATGTGTGGGCCATTTTCTCTCATGTTCGTTCGTCTTGATGTTCGCAAGCTCCTCTTTCCATTCGTGCGTTCATTTCCACTTTCTAGCTCGGAGGTCCTGAAAATAGAAACTATACTTAAAATAGAAACTTTCTAAAAAATGAAAATAGAAACTTACTAAAAATGAAAAATAGAAACTTTCCAGAAATGAGAAATGAAAAATGAAGACAAAAATGGAAACTTTCTACAATAAGGAACTTTCCCAATCAAAGAATGGAAACTTTCCCAAACAGGGATTTTTCAAGGAAATGGCGCAGAAAAGTGTAGGGAAATGCAGTTAAAACGTCGCATTAAAATGCTCCTATCACTAATCTCCTCTAACTCTTGCAATTGTAGCTTCCTATGAAGCCCAGCCTCATCTAGATCCATGTTAAACTGCTTCACAGCCCACCAAGCTTTGTGCTCTAACTCCACAGGTAAATGGCAAGGTTTGCCATAGATAATTCGATATGGGGACATACCTATGGGAGTTTTGTATGCAGTTCTGTAGGCCCACAAAGCATCCTCCAGACGCAAGGACCAATCCTTTCTGTTAGGATTCACAGTCTTCTCCAATATCCCCTTGATTTGACGATTGGAGACCTCAGCTTGCCCACTTGTTGTGGGTGATAAGGTGTAGAAACCTTATGTGTCACATCATATTTCTTCAAGAGAGCCTCAATCGTCCGATTGCAAAAGTGGGAACCACCATCACTAATGAGAACTCTAGGCATTCCAAACCTGCTAAAGATGTTAGACTTGATAAATCTGCAACCACCTTAGAGTCATTAGTTCGAGTGGCTTTTGCCTCCACCCATTTCGACACATAATCCACAGCAAGCAAGATATAGAGAAAACCAAAAGATGAAGGAAAAGGTCCCATGAAATCTATACCCCAGACATCAAATATTTCAACAGCTATGATATTAGATAAAGGCATTTGATCTCTAGAGCTTAGATTTCCTGTTCTTTGGCATCTATCACAAGTCAAACAATATGCATAAGCATCCTTAAATAACGTTGGCCAAAAGAACCCAGATTCCAACACTTTAAACGCAGTCTTCTTAGACCCAAAGTGACCCCCACATGCTTTAGAATGGCAAAAAGAGAGTATAGCGTTATGTTCATGTTCAGGCACACATCTCCTAATCAATTGATCAGAGCAATATTTCCACAGATAAGGTTCATCCCAAACATATTGTTTAACAGTTTTCTTAAGCCTATCTCTATGAGCACGTGACATGGTATCAGGAATTTTCCTAGAAACAATGTAATTCACAATATCCGCATACCATGGTTCACTTACCTGGATTCCAAAGAGTTGTTCATCTGGAAACGTCTCCACCAAAGGGAGAGGATCTTCTGCGTGCACCAAACGACTCAAGTGGTCAGCTACCACGTTCTCACTACCCTTCTTGTCCTTGATTTCAACGTCAAACTCTTGCAAGAGTAGGGTCCATCTAATGAGCCTTGGTTTCGCCTCCTTCTTGGTCATCAAGTACTTCAAAGCTGCATGGTCAGTATAAATAATTACCTTGGTACCAAGTAAGTAGGAACGAAACTTCTCAAGGGCAAAAACAACTGCAAGGAGCTCTTTCTCTGTAGTGGAGTAGTTCAGTTGTGCATCATTCAGAGTCCTTGAGGCGCAGTAGATGGCATAAGGTCGTTTGTCCTTTCTTTGCCCCAAAACAGCTCCAACTGCATAGTCAGAGGCGTCACACATCAACTCAAAGGGCAAGGACCAATCTGGAGGTAGCATGATAGGGGCAGACGTCAATAGTTCCTTGAGCTTGTCAAAAGCCTCTTGACACTCCTTGTCAAACACAAACGCCACATCCTTTTGGAGTAGTTGGCATAGAGGTCTCTAAATCTTGGAGAAATCCTTGATAAATCTCCTGTAAAACCCTGCATGGCCAAGAAAAGAACGAATCTCTCTCACAGAAGTGGGAGAGGGTAAGTAACGCACAAGGTCTACCTTAGCTTTATCAACCTCAATTCCCCTAGAAGAGACAATATGTCCTAGCACTATACCTTGTCTAACCATGAAATGACATTTTTCCCAATTTAACACAAGGTTAGTTTCCACACAACGCTTCAAAATAATTTCCAGATTATTAAGACAATCATCAAAGCTTTTTCCAAAAACCGAAAAGTCATCCATGAATACCTCTATGATTTTCTCAATATAATCTGAAAAGATACTTACCATACACCTTTGAAAGGTACCTGGGGCGTTGCATAGGCCAAAAGGCATACGTCGATAAGCAAATGTTCCAAAGGGACAAGTGAATGTCGTCTTCTCTTGGTCTTCATTGGCTATGGCAATCTGATTGTACCCTGAGTAGCCATCCAAGAAGCAGTAGTAATCATGTCCAGCCAAACGCTCAAGCATCTGATCAATGAATGGAAGAGGAAAGTGATCTTTCCTTGTTGTTGCGTTGAGCTTCCTGTAGTCAATGCAAACTCTGTGGCCAGTAACTGTCCTTTGGGGCACCAGTTCGTTTTCTGCATTCTTCACAACAGTCACTCCTGACTTCTTAGGTACAACTTGAACTGGGGACACCCATTTGGAGTCTGAAATTGGGTATATGACGCCACAATCTAGGAGTTTGATGACTTCCTTCTTCACAACTTCCATCATAGGAGGGTTGAGACGACGTTGAGCCTCTCTAGTGGGTTTTGTCCCCTCCTCAAGAAGTATCCTATGGACGCAAGTAGTAGGGCTTATTCCCTTGATATCCGCCAATGTCCATCCTATGGCGGTCTTGTGTTGTTTCAACATCTCCACCAATCTCTCCTCTTGAGAAGAAGTAAGAGAGGAGGACACTATCACTGGTAAAGTCTCCTTGTCTCCTAAGTAGACATACTTCAAGTGGTCTGGTAGAGGTTTAAGTTCAAGTTCTGGTGCCTGAACCACTGAAGGTAAAGTCTTATTAGCAGATAACTGAATGGTCAAGGGTGGAGGAGACTTACCTACAAAGGATGATGCCTCAAGGAAGGACACATTAGCAATGATTTCGTCCTCACATGTTTCCTTGAGCACATCTTCCTGGAGTGTGACGCCATCCTTGGTGTATCCCACTCCTTGCTCGAGTGTGGTGACCAAAGTATCCTCATTCATGATATCAAACATTTCCTGTGCAAGATTGTCCAGAATATCAATAGAAAAACAATCATGAACATCAAGAGGATACCTCATAGCTTCAAATATGTTGAAGCCAATAACGTCACCATCAAATTCCATGGTGAGAGAGCCATCATACACATCTATCTTGGTCCTGGCCGTCCTTAAGAAAGGGCGACCCAATAGCAATGGCGTTGAACTCACTGGGGAGTCCTCCATCTCCAACACATAGAAGTCAACTGGAAAGAAAAGATGATTAACCTGCACAAGGACATCTTCCAACAAACCTCTAGGGTATGCATTAGACCTGTCAGCTAACTGAATGATAACATTATTAGATTTAAGCTCACCTAGACCTAGGGTTTCATAAACAGAATAGGGCATGACGTTCACAGATGCCCCTAAGTCTAACATAGCGTTCTCAAACCTAGAGTTACCAATAGTGCATGGAATAGTAAAACTTCCAGGATCCTTGCATTTGTGGGGTAGTTTCCTCTTAATTAAGGCGGATACGTTCTCACTTACCTTGACTACCTCCTTCTCACCTTTATTTCTCCTTGAGGTACAAAGCTCTTTCAAGAACTTAGCATACCTAGGCACTTGCTTGATAGCCTCAAGGAGGGGTAGATTAACTTGCACCTTCTTGAAAGTTTCCAAGATAGCTTGGTCACTTTCATCCTTCCTCGATTTAGCAAATCTGCGTGGGAAGGGCATACAAGACGAAGAAGGATTAGCAATAACCGAATTAGACAAGTTAGAATCATTACCTTTAGGTTTCGGTTTTGCTTTAGAAGGGGAGGACGTCCTAGTCTCTTCTTTGGACGTTGCAGGGTCCTTTTCAAGGCTTTTCTTGGTAGCTTCTTGTTCCTCCTCAACTTCAATGGCCACTTGAGCCTCCTTGGCTTTCTTAGGGTGATCCACAAACACCTTTCCACTCCTAGTAGTCACCAAAGATGCATTCTCCACATTTCCCTTAGGATTTCGTATGGTGTTACTAGGGAGTTTCCCAGTTTCATGAATCTTGCTCATAAAGTCCACAACTTGACCCATTTGCGTCTTCAGATCCGCAATGTCTTTGGTGTGGGTCTGTTGTCCTTGAACCAAACCTGAGTAGAACTGGTGAGAGCTTCAAACATCTTGTCATAGTTAACGCCTTGATTTGAACTCCCTGAAGCATGTTGATTCTGCATGTAGGGCCTTTGGAATGGTGGTCCATGATGTCCTTGAAAAGATGGCCCTTGAAATGATGGTGGTGCTTGAGGACGTTGAAAACTTCCTCCAAGGGGATTTTGAGTGTTTTCATTGTTTGTCCACTTGAAGTTGGGGTGGTCCCTCCATCCAGGATTGTAAGTATTCGAGTAAGGATCATATCTTGGACGTGGTGGGCCCCCATGATTTCCTTGGTAGCCTCCAATGGCATTCAATGATTCCCATCCTCCACTTTCTGATAACTGAGGGCATTGATCAGTCACATGCCCTTGCATAGAACACACTCCACAAGCTTGCAATATTCCCTTTGCACTCACAACTTGATCCATGAGAAGGGTGAGTTTATTCAACCTATCCTCAATGACCGAAGTACCTATCTCACTCACCTTCCTAGTTGTGAGGCCCACACCCTCATATTGTTGGGCATTCTTTGCTCTATTCTCAATCATAGCTCGCCCTTCAGTAGGTGACTTGTCTACAAAGGCTCCCCCAGCTGCAGCATCTAACATGTCACGTTCCAAGGGTAGGAGACCTTCATAGAAACAAGTAAGCAAGGTTTCCTCCTTCATCTGATGTTGAGGACATTGTGCAATCAAGGATGAGAACCTCTCATAATAAGCGGAATAAGATTCATCTTGAGCTTGCTTGATTCCACTTATCTTCTTTCTGAGTGTGATGATCTTGGAAGCTGGGAAGTACTTCTCTAAGAATGCCTTCATCATAGTGTTCCAAGAAGTAATTCGTCCAGAGGGAAGCTCATAGAGCCAATCTTTGGCACGGTCAGCTAAAGAAAAGGGAAAGGCCTTCATCTTAAGTATATTCTCATCCGCTCCTTGTGGTAACATATTGATACACACAGACTGAAATTCCCTAAGATGCTTGTTGGCATCTTCCATATTGAGGCCATGGAACGTTGGAAGTCTATGAAGCAATCCACTCTTCAGCTCAAAATCCGCAGTCTTTCCTGGGGCAGGTGCAGGGTACACAATACTTGTAGGAAGTCCTTCTTGAACCACAGATGAAGAGAGTTCTCTAATAGAGGCCATTCTAACGTTTTCTTCAGGGGGTGGTGAACCAGGTGGTGAATTCTGAGGTGTAAGTGAGTTGGACGAAACACTAGGTGATACTGACCCTTCAGAAGGAAACAGCCTCCTCCCTTGATCGTTAACTGTGTATTCCTTGTATGTTGGAGAAGAGGGCTTTTTGTACTCAAGGAGTGAAGGATTCTTCAAACGAGCGAGCCTTGCTTCAATTTCTTTAACTGTAGAAGGTCTAGAAGGCTCGGTCATTCATAAAAATCCTGAACATTATTAAAATTTAGAGAAGTTAGTAAAGTGTATAGTGAAGTAAATACAAGTTAATGATTTATACATAAATGTTACTATTCACGAATCACTATTCACGATTTACTATTCACGAATTTACAAGTATAAAGAGAAGTATGAATTACAAAAATTCCACAAAGTATAATGTTACATGTATACAAATTTTTGTTAGGGTATGGCATAGTTAATAAAAGTTTGAATCCCATTATAAGCCCTTAACCAAAGTTTAGACGTGCGGCCCAAGGGCTTGATCCTTAATACTAGTCGCCCTCCTCAATCTTTTGGTAACTCTTTTCACATAGAGCCAGGTAGTAGAGGAACGATTTTGGCGGAGCTCAGCTCACTTGTTTAGCAGGGGACGAGACCCTTTGCTAGCACTTCTCGTATCCAATCAACCTAGACACCCTATGCTACTAAGGTGCGCCACATGAGAGAGAAGGGTGCAAGACTAATGTTAAAGACAAAGTCCTTCACCTATTCCATTATGGTCAAAAACTTATAATAAAATTCATACTCTTATAAACCTGATTTTTACTATTCACGAAAATTTTATACAATTATTTCTTTTTCTTTTCTTTTCTTTTATTTACAATTATTTCAACACTTAGATACTGGAACAGGGAGTCTCGATGTGCAATGGGACTGAAACAGCTACCCTTTTCAAGACTATGTTTAATCCAATATACCTTAGTGTATCACACATTTTCTTTTGTTACAAATATCATTGATTTCGAATTAAATCCCAAGTGGTAAATCAAGTGGACGTGCGGCCCAAGTATAGTTGTCTCGACACAAAGTCCCTCCTGCATCCTTTGGGCAACCTTACTGAAATGGCCAGGTAGGGGAGGGCGAACACAAGAGGCAGAATCCATTTTGGCATGAGCTACTCCCACAATGTGGTTTAGGCCCATTTGTAAGCACTTCTGGATCCAAAACCCGTTATGAACGTTGTCCCCTTCCTAGACACCATCCCACATAGGCTATACTTACTTAGATGAAAAAAAGTCCTAGGTGTGAAGACAGTTCAATGAATATTAATAAAAACCGCCCTCAACCTTAAGGGACCTGAACTAGGTACCAATAAGGGGTTTAGGTCAATATTAATAAACACGACTTCACCTATTCCTCTTTAATTTACAACTCACAATAAAACTCGTATTCAATAATATAAATAACAACCTAAGTATTTAACTAACAAATTTTTGAACACAATATGAACAAATATATAGTATTTACGAAAACAACAATATTCACAATGCAACAAGTGATTTTTCAATCCCCGGCAACGGCGCCAAAAATTGATACGCTCAAATATCATTAGTAGTATAAGCAAGTAGGGATCGTTCTATTCCGGGGATTGAGGGTACACCTGTCAATGTAAGACAATTTAAACAATTAAAATAAAACAAAGTATAATATTCACACATATACATATTATTTACGAATTCAAAGGGGTTTTAGGGTTTGGTTTTCGAAAATTAAAAACAAGAATTAAAACTAAGTATAAACAAAAACACAAATACAAGAATGACATGTAAGAAACAAAGATTAAAACCAAGTTCATGATTGAATTCGAATCAAGTTTATATTGTTCTTCCAAGTCATGTGAAAGGAGTTGATCATGTGAAACATTAGAAAGCAAACGATTTCCCATATTTTACTTTCAACGCTAATTAATCTAAGTGAAAGCACAAAGACTAATCCTATCAAACATGTAATCAAGCCCTAGAAAGCTAGTCAATCATACATATTCAACGCAAGAAGCATCAAGAAAGGCTATCAACTCAAGTGCACAACTTAGTGATAGGAGCATTTTAATGCGACGTTTTACTTGCTTTTTCCTACATTTCTTGCGTTATTTCCTTAGTAAAACCCTGTTTAGGAAAGTTTTCATTCTTTGATTGGGAAAGTTCCTATTTGTAGAAAGTTTCTATTTTGTAGTTTCTATTTTTCATTTTTAGGAAGTTTCCATTTTCAGTTTAGGAAAGTTGCCATTTTTCATTTTAGGAAAGTTTCTATTTTTCTTATTAGTTTCTATTTTCAGGACTTCCGAGCTAAAAAGTAGAAATGAACTCACAAATGGAGAGAGAAGCTAGCCAACGTTGGAGGGAGACAAGATGAAGTACAAAGGGAAGCACAAATGAGCAGAAATGAAGAAATGAAGCTTTCCTGGTCCAACTAGGAAACCCTGTCCAGAAAAGGAAAGCTTGCCAAAACAAGACTCTTAAGCCAACCAAGAATGGAGATCGAATTAATGAAGTGACATGGCATGAGAGAAGCTTCTTGAAGACTCTAGATGATGACATGGCATAAAGGTGGCGCATGGAGGCCCAAAAACTCTCAAGAATGAAGTGGATTTTCGGCAATTGGATTAAAGGCCCATAAAAGCCCATGGAATTAGGGTTTGTGACGCAAAGAATAAACCCTAGGGAGTTGTTGCCGTAAAATCCTAAGAGATAAACAAGGAAGTTGGCGTGAAAATCAGAAATTAAAAGAAGATTTCGGTGGAGATTTTCTAGGGCTATTTTTATGGAAAGAAAATATTCTTGGAGGAGTAATTTTATGTGTTTGCCGTGCAAAGGGAGAGAGATAAAGAGGTAATCAACATGAAAATCAAGAAACCCTAGGGTGATTGACGCCAAGAGAAATTCAAGGGAGAAATAAAAGGAAAGAGAAAAAGGTGGAGACCAAGAAAAGCTCAAAAGAAGTCTAGATACATTCCTATATTCCCTAAAGGAATTTTGGCCGAATTTAAAGTATAAAATCAGAATATTATCAAGGGAATTTCGGCCAAGATTATTAGGGAATTAAATGGAATTTTGTGATTGGTTGAACCACCTCATAGGGCTGATTTGGCAAGATATTATTGGAGGAAATTATGTGGAATTTTCAGATTAATTCCATGAGTTTTACACGGCTTGGAGAGCAAGGAGGCCGTCCCCTATATATTCTCCCTTTTTCTCAACGTCAAGGGTTCCCCTCCTTTGTGTTTTACAGTTTAGAAAAAAATCAGAAAATCTCTCTAGCATAGCCGTGAGTTCCTCCACCCTCTAGAGCAAGCCACGAGTTCAAGCAAGGCCAAGGGAGAAGAAGAATTGCCGTGAGCATCATCCTCCATCACCATCCTTGAAGCTTGTGATACAGCTTAAAGCAAGCGCATAATTAAACCCTGAAATGTCATTAGTAGTATAAAGTAAATAGGGATCGTTCTATTCCGGGGATTGAGGGTACACCTGTCAATGTAGGACAAACAAACAATTAAAATTAAAACAAAGTATAATATTCACAAATATATTCACAACTATAAACATTTTACACGAAAAAAGGGGGGATTTTGTTTTTGGTTTTTCGAAAATAAAACTAAGTTAACAAAACAATTAAAATGCAAAAACATAAAAATACAAATGGAATGAGAGAACAAAGATCAAAATCGAAACATATGATTAAAATTGACTCAAACCCTAATATTGTTCATCTAAGTCATGAGAAAGGAGTTGATCATGTGAAATATTCGAAAGCAAATAATATCCCATTTTTTACTTTTCAATGCTAATTAACCTAAGTGAAAGCACAAAGATTAATCCTATCAAACATGTAATCAAGCCCTAGAAAGCTAGTCAATCATGACATGTTTAACGCATTAAGAACAAAGAAAGGCTATCAACTCAAGTGAACAACTTAGTTATGGAAAAGTCCACCTAATTGCAATCCTCTTTAATTAAATTCGATCTTTGCACAAAACCTTTACTACTTTGATTCAAGTTTACACAAAACGAAAAGTCGATTTCATGTTCTTAAACCTAGCACCAATTATATCAAAACCCTAAGTGTTTGCAACCACATAAGATTAAAATACAAAAGTTATCTATAACGCAAATTTAATTAAACAAACCCACATAAGCAACTCTCGAATCACAATAATATGAATCTGAAAATTCTCAATTAATCATAAAAATTCCAGAAATTAATATTTGTTCAAACACATATGTCAACTAGTTCATAACCAACGAAATTCAAAGCAAAGGTTACAAAGGAGAATCGGATTACACCGTGAGATGGAGATGGTGATGAACGATTGATGTGGTGGTCTCTTGAATCTCGAAAGCAAGCTTCAAGGTTGGAGATGGACGATGGATGCTCACGGCTATGCTTCTTCTCCCTTGGCCTTGCTTGAACTCGTGGAGATGACTAGAGGATGGAGAAACTCACGGCTATGCTAAGAAGATTTTCTGATTTTTTTCTAAAGTGTAAATTGTATGGAGAGAGGAACCCTTCTCAATGTCAAAGAGGTGGGTATATATAGGAGCACGGCTAGGGTTCACAAAGCAATAAGAATTTTCCACATAGCTTCAACCAATGATAATTCGCCAAGTAAGCTTGTGATGTGTTCCAACCAATCATAATTCTCTAAAATACCTCCCTAATATTTAATTGCTGAATTTCCTTGAAATTATTCTGATTTTCTTCATGAATTTCGGCCAACATTCCTTTAGGGAATTTAGGGATGAATCTGGACGCCTTTTGAGCTTTTCCTTGGTGCACACATATTTTCCTTCCATAAATATCTCCCTTGAATCTCTCTTTGCGTCATCTCCTTGATTATTTCTGATTTTCACGTTGGCAATCACACCAATTTACTCCTCCAACAATATTTCTTTCCATAAAAATCTCCCAAGAAAATCTCCTTTGATTTATTCCACGTGAAATTCTCAATCAATCACCTTAATTCCCACGTTGTCACCTTGTTTTCCTCTAGGTATTTCACGGCAAATTTAATTCCCAAGGAAAATGTATTTTCCTTTTTTAAAAACTCTTCCTTGAATCTCTCCTTGCCATGTCATCTTCATGAAGCTTCTCTTTCCATTTATGAACTCAATTCAGCTTATTTATTCCAGAAACCTGAAAATAGAAGCTTTCTAAAATAAGAAATGGAAACTTTCCTAAACTAAAATGGAAACTTTCTAAAAATGGAAAATAGAAACTATAAAACGGAAACTTTCTACAATTAGGAACTTTCCCAATCAAAGAATGGAAACTTCCCTAAATAGAGTTTTAATAAGGAAATAACGCAAGAAATGTAGGGAAATAACAGTTAAAACGTCGCATTAAAATGCTCCTATCAGCTTGCTTTCGAGATTCAAGAGACCACCACATCAATTGTTCATCACCATCTCCATCTCACGGTGTAATCCGATTGATGCGGCTGAAATAGCCTCACAATTTAACCCTGCAAAATGTAGTTGTCAGTATAGGATAAGCAGGGATCGTTCAGTCCGGGGATTGTAGGGTACACCTACACAAAAAGGTCAATTAACAAATAAAAGAATAAAATGGGGGTTTTGGAATTTGGTTTCTAATCTACTAAAAATTAAAACAAAGCAAATAAAACTATATACAATGATCGACTTCCCTAACCTAGACCAATACCACTCGGAAATTACTAAGTGTAAAAACAGAAAATTCATTTCAACATGCTACAAAAATGTGCCCACCTTAAATGCCTAGATAAGAGCCAAAATGAAAAGCCTCAGCGGATCAATCCATTTATCTGATTCGTTCTAATGTCGGCTTGGATCAGAAAAGTCCTTACCAAGCCTTATACTACTAATTTTCGAAAACACTCAGCGTAATTCTCTAAACTAGTAGTATTATCTAACCCTCGAATCAACTCACACGTGCAAATTAACCATTAGACATAGAATTTAACACGTAATTTCCAGAATCGTTTAACCATTGAACATAGTTTTTACCACTTTTTTAGAACTAATTGCTACTTGTTTAACTCAGCGCCTTAACAAATAACAATTACCCTTGGCAAATTAAGCAAACACACAAGAACTCTCACCGTTATCCTAGCATGCAAACTTATTAACCTAACTCTGAAAATTACCTAAACACGTAAAAGGGCACAAGATTGTAACATGCATCATAAAAGAATTCTCGAAATTAACTCAATAATAAACTGAAAATCTCAAAAATATTAATAAAAATATTCTGAAAATTTCATGTCTCAAATTACACAACTCGCAAATTGAAACACACAAAACCGAAACAAAAATTATAAGTAGAGTCATAGTTACACTTTGAAGCTTTCCTCAGCGGCTTAGCAACAAGGTGATGAACTTGTCTCTACTATGGTGGTGGAGCGTCCTTGACTCAGCGCCTTAGAGCTTTGTAGATTGATGGATGGATGGTGGTCACGGTCTTGTAGGTGATGGAAGTTTAAGGAGTGAATTGGGCAGTCTTGGGATGGTTTTTGGCCAGGAAGTGATGCAAATTCAGTTCTGGACGTTGCCTATTTATAGGGGAGCATTGGTTGGCTTTCCCAACTGAAACATCTTCTTTATGGCCTTAACTCCTCTCATAATGGGGCAATTCTTTTAATTTCCAAGCTGAAACGTCTTTCTCTTATTTATTTTCCAGCTGAAACATCTTTCTCTTTTATTCCTCAACTGAAAACGTCTTTTCTCCTTTATTCCCCAACTGAAAACGTCTTTCTCTTATTTATTTTCCAGCTGAAACGTCTTTCTCTTTTATTTCCCTTCTTCATTGCTTGGTCAAATATCTTAATGCTTTATTTTATGACTCCATCATTGCTGTTTCCAAGGATTCCACCAGGCAACGTTTCCTACAATAAGCAGGAGAATATCAGAATTTTCTAGAGAAAATAAAGGGAATTAAAATAATGTAAAGACCGCAAAAACAGTCGACAGTGAGGAATCCTGATCTAGCTAGGATTCTTCATGAATTTTGTGTTTTCTGCCTATTTCACGCCAAACACTCTACAAGACTCTTAAAATGACTCGATGACTCAAAGCACGAAACTTAAGGGAGAAACAAGGCTAAAATGGAGCATATACTCATTAATATTATCACACTTTTTTGCTCCTATCAACTACCCCACACTTGGCTTTTGCTAGTCCCTTAGCAAAATAAAAATACAAAACAAAATAACGACTCGACAAAAAACAAGTAAATGACTCTACTTCCCCTAACTGTTGTCTCAGAGACTCCAAACTCATGGCTTTCACGTTAAACACTTAATCAAAATTGCATAGATAATTCCATGGTTAATAAACCTGTGACATTCATATGACTAAGCAAGATATGGAGAACTTAAGTTATACAGTGAATGATAGCATGTTTCGAACAAGTCCAATCCAAACTCACAGGGCATACTCTCGATTTTTCTCTCAGAAATGGCTTTGCTTAAAAGCTTCACTCTCAAGTATATGCAAAAGAATAAATTGTAAGGCAACAAACAGCTTGCATATTTCATCAATAAACGCATTTTGTGAAGAATTTTTAAAGACCTTGATAGGAGCATTTTAATGCGACGTTTTAACTGCATTTCCCTACACTTTTCTGCGCCATTTCCTTGAAAAATCCCTGTTTGGGAAAGTTTCCATTCTTTGATTGGGAAAGTTCCTTATTGTAGAAAGTTTCCATTTTTTGTCTTCATTTTTCATTTCTCATTTCTCATTTCTCATTTTTCATTTCTCATTTTTGGAAAGTTTCTATTTTTCATTTTTAGTAAGTTTCTATTTTCATTTTTTAGAAAGTTTCTATTTTAAGTATAGTTTCTATTTTCAGGACCTCCGAGCTAGAAAGTGGAAATGAACGCATGAATGGAAAGAGGAGCTTGCGAACATCAAGACGAACGAACATGAGAGAAAATGGCCCACACATTTGAGCAGAAATGAAGAAACAAGCTTTCCTAGTCCAACCAGGAAATCCTACAAAATGGAGGAAGGCTTCCCTAGCAAGTTTCCAACGCAACCATGAAAAAGAAATGGAAAAATATTGTGTTTTGCGTTGGAAAATGAGAAGGCTTGAAGATGAAGCAACGAGGCCCAAGAACTCTTTGGATTTTCGGCAAATTGGATAAAGGCCCATCAAAGCCCATATATTTAGGGTTTATGACGCATGAATAAACCCTAGGGGAGTGTTGCCGTTCAAAGCAAGAGAAAAACAAGGAAAGTGGCGTGAAAATCAGAATTATGTGTGGAGATTTTCTAGGGAGATTCTCTAGGGCTATTTTTATGGAAAGAAAATACTTGGAGATAATCCCTAGAAGTTTTGCCGTGAAAAAGGAAGAGATAAACAAGGGAGGACGCCAAAACCCTAGGGTTTTGGACGGCAAAGATATTCCCTAGAGATTTTTAAGGAAAGAGAAAAAGGTGGAGACCAAGGAAAGATCAAAAGAAGTCTAGATACATTCCTACATTCCCTAAAGAGTTTTGGCCGAATTTGGAAGCATAAAATCAGAAATTATCTCTTTATTTCGGCAAGAATTATTTAGGGAATTAATATTGGAATTTTGTGATTGGTTGCACCACCTCATAGGGCTTATGTGGCAAGAATTCATTGGAGGAAATTATGTGGAGGAAGCAAGCACATGCCGTGAACATCTCTAGGGTTTTGGACGGCTTGGACACCTAGGGGCCGTCCCCTATATATTCCTACACTTTCTCAACGTCAAGAGTTCCGAAGTTCCATTCTTTTACGTTTATACTTTGAGAAAAAAAATCAGAAAACTCTCTCTAGCTTAGCCGTGTTCTTCTCCATCCTCTAGGGCAACCACGAAGTTCAAGCAAGGCCAAGGAAGAAGAAGACAAGCCGTGCACACCATCCACCCTCCACCTTGAAGATTGCTTTCGAAATTCAAGAGACCACATCATCACTTCATTCATCTCATCTTCATCACGGTGTAATCCGATTCTCCTTGTACCTTTGCTTTGTATTTTCGTTGGTTTTGCCTTAGTTGACACATATGTATGAACAAGTATTGTTTTCTGAAATTTTATGATGAATTGTTAATTTTCAGATTCATATATTGCGATTTATGGTTGCTTTTGTGTGAGTGTTTGATTAAATTTGCATGATAGAAATCTTTTGTATGATTATCTTGAATGGTTCGAAACATTTAGGGTTCTTATGTGATTGTTGCTACGAATTTGAGAACATGAATCAACTTTTTGGTTTTGTGTTCTTGAATCGATAAGTAGTAAAGGTTTTGTACAAAAACCGAATTTAATCAAAGAAGATTGCAATTAGGTGGACTTTTTCATACTAAGTTGCACATTTGAGTTGATAGCCTTTCTAGGTGTTTATTGCGTTAAACATGACATGATTGACTAGCTTTCTAGGGCTTGATTGCATGTTTGATAGAATTAATCTAGGTGCTTTCGCTTAGGTTAATTAGCATTGAAAGTAAAATATGGGAAATTGTTTGCTTTTGAACGTTTCACATGATCAACTCCTCTTGCATGACTATGATGAACAATGATGAACTTGAATCAATTTTAATCATGAGTTTCGACTTTGATCTTTGTTCTTACATTCCATTTATATTTTTATGTTTTTGCATTTTAATTATTTTCTTAACTTAGTTTAAAACTAGAAAACCAAAAATCAAAAATTCCCCCTTTTTTCGTAAATATGTATATATTTTGTTATATTTTTGTAAATATTATACTTTTTTTTAATTTTAATTGTTTAATTGTTTGACAATGACAAGTGTACCCTCAATCCCCGGAATAGAACGATCCCTATTTATTACGTACTACTAATGACATTTCAGGGTTAAATTGGTCGCTTCCCAAGAGCGACATCAATTTTTGGCGCCGTTGCCGGGGATTGAAAAATCATTTGTCATATTGTGAATATTTGTTTTGTTTATATGTGTGTTCGAAAAAAAAAAAAAAAATTACTTGTTAATTGTTTGTAATTCTCTTAATTGTTAGTTAATTAGTTAATTAATTACTTAGGTTGTTATTTATATTATTGAACACGAATTTTAATTGTGAGTTGTAAATTAAAGAAGGAATAGGTGAAGTCGTGTTTATTAATATTGGCCTAAACCCCTTATTGGTACCTAGTCCAGGTCCCTTAAGGTTGAGGGCGGCCTTTATTAACATTCATTGAACTGTCTTCACACTTTGGATTTTTTTTCATCTAAGTAAGTATAGCCTATGTGGGATGGTGTCTAGGAAGGGGACAACGATCATGACGGTTTTTGAATCCAGAAGTGCTTACAAATGGGCTTAGCTCATGCCAAAATGGATTTTGTCTCTCGTGTTCGTCCTCCCCTACCTGGCCATTTCAGTAAGGTTGCCCAAAGGATGTAGGAGGGACTCTGTGTCTAGACGACTATACTTGGGCCGCACGTCCACTTGATTTACCGCTTGGAATTTAATTTGAAATCAATGATATTTGTAACAAATGAAAATAATGTGATTCACTAAGGTATATTGGATTAAACATAGTCTTGAGAAGGGTAGCTGTTTCAGTCCCATTGCACATCGAGACTCCTTGTTCCCGTACCTAAGTGTTGAAAATAATTGTAAAGAAAAGGAAAGAATAGAAGTAATTTTACTTAATTTCGTAAAAAAAAAAAAAAAAAAAAAAAAAAAAAAAAAAGAAGATAATTAGATGTGAATAGTGACGTTTTGTTTGTTTGTGTGAAAGTTTTGTGTAAATGGTGTCTAATCTTGTTAAACAAAGGAAATGTAAAGAATTAATTGTGAATATTGTTAAATTCTTGATTTATTATAAGTGTGTAAAATCGTATGAGTAGATAAGGGCCCTTTTGTTAATATTGGCCTTAACCCTTCATTAGTGCCTTTCTAAGGTCTTATGAGGTTGAGGGCGGCTTTTATTAACATTTGGAGAACTGTCTAACACATGAGTTCTTTTCAAGCTGAGTAAGGGGCATATAGGTGGTGTCTTAGGTTGAGACCCTGGGTGATGGGTTCAATTGGATCTCAGAGATACTATAGACCGTGCGTAAACCACAATGTGGGAGTAGCCAATAGGGGCCTAAACCTCAATGAGGGAGTAGCCTCCGTAGTGTCACCAAAATGAGTCCTCCCTCTCACTTACCTCTTAATCTGGCCATCTAGCCTTCTGAAACAAAGGAAAGTGACTTATGTCTAGGCGACTATCCCTAGATCGTATCTCACCAATGGTAGTGGTTTCTATTGGGCTCGACTTACAACTTGTAATCAATTGAGATATTAACTTTATTTTGTAAAGATAATAAGATACTTGAACATAACCTCCACTTGTAAATTATGTGTTTTGTACATTTTATACTTGTATAAACTTCTTACGTGGTTTATTTGTGAAAACATTGTGGATAGTTTGTAATTTATACTCTCTTTATACTTGTATAAATCATTAATAGTAAAGTCGTGAATAGTAACTTGTGAATAGTGACTCGTGAATAGTAACGTTGATGTATAAATCACTAATTTGTAATTAGTTTACTTTATACTTTGCTAACTTCTGTGAATTTTGATGATGTTCAGGATTCCTATGAATGACCGAGCCTTTTAGACCCTCTACACTAAAGGAAATTGAAGCAAGGCTCGCTCGTTTGAAGGGTCCTTCACTCCTTGAGCACACAAGCCCTTCCCCTTCAACATACAAGGAGTACACATTTAACGAGCAAGGGAAGCGGATTTACTTTTCTGAGGAGTCTACATCACCTACACCAAGTCCATCTCCGCCTTCACGTTCACCTTCACCTGTGGTTTCGTCCAACTCTACACCACCTTCACCACCACCTGAAGAAGTCGAAGAAGAGAGAATGGCATCTATTAGGGAACTCTCCACCGCAACTGTTGAAGGAGGACCCCCTACAGGCATAGTATACCCTGCCCCTGCAGCTGGAAGACAAGCAGAGTTCGAGCTTAAGAGTGGATTGTTGCACAAGCTCCCTATCTTCCATGGCCTCAATATGGAGGATGCCAACAAGCATATCAGAGAATTTCAGTCTGTATGTGCTAACATGCAACCACAAGGAGCGGATGAAAACCTTCTTAAGATGAGAGCATTTCCATTCTCTCTAGCTGATAGAGCCAAGGATTGGCTATATGAGCTTCCTGCAGGTCGTATCACATCATGGGAAACAATGAGAAAGGCCTTCTTGGAGAAATACTTCCCAGCTTCAAAGGTCATCACACTTAGGAAGAAGCTTAGTGGAATAGAGCAAGCTCATGATGAGTCCTATGCTGCCTACTATGAGAGGTTCAATTCCTTACTTGCACAATGTCCTCAACATCAGATGAAGGATGAGACCCTACTTACATGTTTCTATGAAGGACTCTTACCCTTGGAAAGGCAAATGTTGGATGCTGCAGCTGGTGGAGCTTTTGTGGATAAGTCACCTGCGGTTGGGAGGGAACTTATAGCTAATCGTGCCCTAAACTCCCAACAGTATGAGGGTGTGAGACAACCCACTCGTAGGGTAAATGAGGTGAGCACTAGTCCTGCCATTGCGGATCAATTGAGCAAACTCACCCTTCTTGTGAACAAGGTGGCGACTACTCAAGGCCATGGAGGACCCTCTGCTTGTGGGGTATGCTTTACTCAAGGACATCCTACGGATCAATGTCCTCAACTGAGTGAGAATGGTGGTTGGGAGTCTGTGAATGCTATAGGAGGCTATCAAGGGAACCAAGGGGGTCCCCCACGTCCAAGGTATGATCCATATTCGAATACCTATAACCCTGGATGGAGGGACCACCCCAACTTCAAGTGGACCAACAATGAAAATGTTCAGAACCCTCTTGGTGGCAGTTTCCAACGTCCTCAAGGACCTCCCTATCAAAGACCTTACATGCCTCCTCAACACAATGTAGGGAATCCCAATTCTCACTATGATAAGACGATAGAGGCATTGACTAATTCTACTCAGGCATTGACTAGTGCCACACAGACTTTGCTTCAAGGACAACAGACCAATGCCAAGGACATTGCAGAGCTCAAGAAGCAAATGGGACAAGTGGTGGACTTCATGACCAAGTTTCATGAGAATGGTAAGCTTCCGAGCAACACAATTCCAAACCCAAAGGGAAGTTTTGAAGGTTCCACCAACTGAGGAGAAGAGGAAACCACGTCTAGGCTGAGAAGACGTTAAAACCAAGCGCTACTTGGGAGGCAACCCATGCAAATCAGATTTGCTTTCTTTATCCTTATCTTTTATTTTTCGTTTTTGCTTTTTGAATTTAGTATTATTTTCGTAAATTTCATCCCTATATGCTTAAGTGTTTCATTGCATGCTTTTAATTGATTACATTGAGGACAATGCAATATTTAAGTGTGGGGGAAGGGATTTACACTTTTGTCTTGAGTCATATATTGAAAAATACAAAAAAATTGAAAAATGTCAAAAATTGAAAAATTTTTCGTTGCTTTTGTTCTTGTTTTTGAGTCTTAGGATGCCCTTTCAACTGTCTAGGATGATTCTATATCTCTGAAATCATGATTAAAAGAGGATCACAAGATTGAGATGATTTGTAAACATGGTATTCTTTGGTTAATTGAGATATATGAAAAATGTGTGCCTTGTAGTGGATATGGATTTCGAAACTTTGATACAGAATATGAGCATGTTAAGATGAGTTTTGATTCATAAAAGCCATGTGAGATATTTGAGCCATGTCCCTTTTTCTTGGAGTGAAATGAAAAATATATTCTTATTTTCTTGGCGATATTTTGATGATCTCATTATTCTTCATTTGATTGATTGCTTGCCATAGATTAAGTTTGATGGACTAGAGAATGCTAGAATTCACTCTTGTGCTTGTTGAGACGTTTGTCAATACATGGCCCTGATTCTGGAAGGGATAGAGGCACCCTAGGAATTACCACCATTGCCATATAAACTTGTGTCCCCATTTGTGCCCGTCGTGGGACTCCCCTAGATAAGCCCCTTTGAGCCTACATTAAGCCTTTTCGTTCATCACCCTAAAATCCTTAACCATGAAGCTTAGTATAGTAACAACCCTACCCTTTGTTCTAAGAACTTAGTGGAGCTATCTTTTGAGACATACTTCGTGGGTTTGGTGCTAAGGATGAAAATTGAGAAGAGGTGAAAGTTCAAGTGTGGGGGTAGACTTGTCCATAAAAAAAAAAAAAAAAAAAAAAAAAAAAAAGTATATGTGAAAGCCGTGAAAAATGAAAAGAAAAGAAAATTGTGTACGGCTAGAAAAGAAAGAAAAATGTTTATGGATTTTAGTCCCTCATACTTAGTGATTTTGGAGTTTACTTTGAACTGAAGGCCCACTACTGAAAAATTTGGCCTTTGTCCATTCACTATAGTTCAAGGGAAGTTTACAATGAAGATTGGGCCCAACATGAAGACATTAGGCCCCTTTTATGTTACCTCTAGGGAAAGTGACGTTTTTGCAATACCTTGGTGGATTTCTTGAGGTCTCTACATCTACATATGCTCTGCTAGGTTTTTAGGACACTTTGATAAATCCTTACCTTTCATTTCCTTAAACCTTAAGCCCTAGCCCCATTACAACCCTTGATAAGACCTTCTTGATCCTTAAGATGGGACAGCCTTTGATGTGGAGATGAGTTACAAGAGTTGAACCTATGGCTTGGGTCCATCTGTGCAAGTAGTTGGTATCCTTCATGAGATCTTTAAAGAAAATTATACATGTGCTTTCGTTTCTTGAATTATGTGATATACTTGCTATCTTTCACATATACTTGAGTGTATAAGCTTTTAAGCATTGCCATGATCTGAGAGAAGAAAGAGTGGATATAACTTGTGAGGAGTTGAATCATACTTGTTTGAAACATGCTTAACAGAAACCATCACCATTGTTTCAACCAAGTCCTACTTGTGTATATGTAAGTTATGTGTTTTAATTAACTCTCGAATGCCTAACATTGAATTTTGGTTAAGTGCTAATCTTGGTGTTATGAAAGTAAGAGATTGCTGAGACAAATAGTTGAAGGGCAATAGAGTCATTGTTTTTGTCAAGTCTTTAAATTTTCGTTGAGTCTTAGTGTGTGTCTTAGTTTGATTTTGCTAAGGGACTAGCAAAAGCTAAGTGTGGGGGAATTTGATAGGAGCATTTTAATGCGACATTTTAACTGCATTTCCCTACACTTTTCTGCGCCATTTCCTTGAAAAATCCCTGTTTGGGAAAGTTTCCATTCTTTGATTGGGAAAGTTCCTTATTGTAGAAAGTTTCCATTTTTTGTCTTCATTTTTCATTTCTCATTTCTCATTTCTCATTTTTCATTTCTCATTTTTGGAAAGTTTCTATTTTTCATTTTTAGTAAGTTTCTATTTTCATTTTTTAGAAAGTTTCTATTTTAAGTATAGTTTCTATTTTCAGGACCTCCGAGCTAGAAAGTGGAAATGAACGCATGAATGGAAAGAGGAGCTTGCGAACATCAAGACGAACGAACATGAGAGAAAATGGCCCACACATTTGAGCAGAAATGAAGAAACAAGCTTTCCTAGTCCAACCAGGAAATCCTACAAAATGGAGGAAGGCTTCCCTAGCAAGTTTCCAACGCAACCATGAAAAAGAAATGGAAAAATATTGTGTTTTGCGTTGGAAAATGAGAAGGCTTGAAGATGAAGCAACGAGGCCCAAGAACTCTTTGGATTTTCGGCAAATTGGATAAAGGCCCATCAAAGCCCATATATTTAGGGTTTATGACGCATGAATAAACCCTAGGGGAGTGTTGCCGTTCAAAGCAAGAGAAAAACAAGGAAAGTGGCGTGAAAATCAGAATTATGTGTGGAGATTTTCTAGGGAGATTCTCTAGGGCTATTTTTATGGAAAGAAAATACTTGGAGATAATCCCTAGAAGTTTTGCCGTGAAAAAGGAAGAGATAAACAAGGGAGGACGCCAAAACCCTAGGGTTTTGGACGGCAAAGATATTCCCTAGAGATTTTTAAGGAAAGAGAAAAAGGTGGAGACCAAGGAAAGATCAAAAGAAGTCTAGATACATTCCTACATTCCCTAAAGAGTTTTGGCCGAATTTGGAAGCATAAAATCAGAAATTATCTCTTTATTTCGGCAAGAATTATTTAGGGAATTAATATTGGAATTTTGTGATTGGTTGCACCACCTCATAGGGCTTATGTGGCAAGAATTCATTGGAGGAAATTATGTGGAGGAAGCAAGCACATGCCGTGAACATCTCTAGGGTTTTGGACGGCTTGGACACCTAGGGGCCGTCCCCTATATATTCCTACACTTTCTCAACGTCAAGAGTTCCGAAGTTCCATTCTTTTACGTTTATACTTTGAGAAAAAAATCAGAAAACTCTCTCTAGCTTAGCCGTGTTCTTCTCCATCCTCTAGGGCAACCACGAAGTTCAAGCAAGGCCAAGGAAGAAGAAGACAAGCCGTGCACACCATCCACCCTCCACCTTGAAGATTGCTTTCGAAATTCAAGAGACCACATCATCACTTCATTCATCTCATCTTCATCACGGTGTAATCCGATTCTCCTTGTACCTTTGCTTTGTATTTTCGTTGGTTTTGCCTTAGTTGACACATATGTATGAACAAGTATTGTTTTCTGAAATTTTATGATGAATTGTTAATTTTCAGATTCATATATTGCGATTTATGGTTGCTTTTGTGTGAGTGTTTGATTAAATTTGCATGATAGAAATCTTTTGTATGATTATCTTGAATGGTTCGAAACATTTAGGGTTCTTATGTGATTGTTGCTACGAATTTGAGAACATGAATCAACTTTTTGGTTTGTGTTCTTGAATCGATAAGTAGTAAAGGTTTTGTACAAAAACCGAATTTAATCAAAGAAGATTGCAATTAGGTGGACTTTTTCATACTAAGTTGCACATTTGAGTTGATAGCCTTTCTAGGTGTTTATTGCGTTAAACATGACATGATTGACTAGCTTTCTAGGGCTTGATTGCATGTTTGATAGAATTAATCTAGGTGCTTTCGCTTAGGTTAATTAGCATTGAAAGTAAAATATGGGAAATTGTTTGCTTTTGAACGTTTCACATGATCAACTCCTCTTGCATGACTATGATGAACAATGATGAACTTGAATCAATTTTAATCATGAGTTTCGACTTTGATCTTTGTTCTTACATTCCATTTATATTTTTATGTTTTTGCATTTTAATTATTTTCTTAACTTAGTTTAAAACTAGAAAACCAAAAATCAAAAATTCCCCCTTTTTTCGTAAATATGTATATATTTTGTTATATTTTGTAAATATTATACTTTGTTTTAATTTTAATTGTTTAATTGTTTGACAATGACAGGTGTACCCTCAATCCCCGGAATAGAACGATCCCTATTTATTACGTACTACTAATGACATTTCAGGGTTAAATTGGTCGCTTCCCAAGAGCGACATCAGACCTCATGAAATGACTAAGTGCACAAATGGACCTAAACCATAAGCTCGACTGCATAACTGACTCCACTAACCAAAGACTGCCCATCTCAAGGATCAAGTAAGCACTTAAAACAGGTTGTAATGGGGCTAAGCTAGGGTTTTCGAAATGAAGATTAAGGATACAAAAATCCTAAGGACCTAGCAGAGCATATATGGACCACCTTATGTCACCATTTTTGTGGCCAATTATCATTGTTTTGGGCCCAACCTTCACTCTAACGAACATGGAAACGGACAAAGGCATAATTTTCAACTTTGAGCCTTCTACAAATTTGAAAGTCCAAAACCACACTTCAACAATTTCCTAAGAGTTTTCTTTTCAATTTTTCTTCTCTTTTGCCGCTTTTCTTTCTTTCTTTTTCATTTTCATTTTCTTTCATTTTTTTTATGGCAAATTTTTTTTCTATCTCTTCTTTTTTTTCTTGGATTTTCCCCACCCCACACTTGTCTTTCATCGTCACCCCTACATACTATGTCATGCTCTACTAAGTCCCTAAGACAAGGGTAGAGATATCCTGTACTAAGCTCATGGTAGGGTAGTGAGGGTGATGAAACAAAGGTTTTCAACGTAGGCTCAAAGGGGTTCATTCTAAGGAGTCCCACGACGGGCACAGTTGGGGACACATGCTTGTTTGGCTATGGTGGTTACCCTAATGCCTTCTATCCTATCCAGGATCAGTGCATATTATGGCATACAAGTTTTGACAGTCACAACAGCCGAGTTCTAGTACTCTCTAGTCCATTAAAATCTACGGCACATGATCATTGGATTTTCAAAGAATGATGAGGTTTTGCAAATACAGCCATGAAATTTTGAATTTATCAATAAGCACTCGAAAAGAAAGTATTTTAGCTCAACAGCTCACTTAGGGTAAAATGAATCAGACTTAATCCTAGCATGCTTAATGAACCAAGTTACAATCCTATCTCAAATCTTCATACAAGCATTACAATGTCGATTAACCACAGAATTCAATTAAGTCCTATTTCGATTGTGAAAACCTTCAGCCATGAATTCAGAGACATGTTCATCCTAGACGTTAGGGGCATCCTAAGACTCAAGCAAACAAAACAAAAAAAAGACACTAAAAAAAACATAGAATTTTTTTTTTTTTTTAGGGAAGGGTAAAATAAACAAACAATAAACAAAGACACAAGTACAATTCAACCTAAGCAAGTGAAGGGATAGAAATTTCAAACTCTCGTTGATGGCTCCTTCACAGCTTCGGTTGAAATGGGTTGCCTCCCATGCAGCGCTTAATATTTATAGTCCTTCAGCCTGGACTTTTCTCCTTGTTCACACGTGCTCATTCCTTGGGTTAGGCACCGTGATACTTGGTAGCTTCCCTGTTTCAGCAATCCGACCCATGAAATCCACCACTTGGCCCATTTGATTCTTGAGCTCTGCAGTATCCTTTGAATGGGTCGCCTGTCCTTCAATCAAAGCTTGAGTAGCCGTGTTAAGTTGTTGTTGCCCCACAGCAAGGGACTTCAACAGTTCATCATAATTAGGGGCACTCAAAGTATTAGAGACAGGAGGTGGAGGGACAGAATTGGGAATACCAAAAGTTTGAGGTACCTGAGGCCTCAAAAACAAACCTGGTGGGCGCTGAGAATTCTGACCTGGGCCTTGAGGTGGTCTCAAGGTGTTATCATTGTTGGCCCAACGAAAGTTGGGGTGGTCTCTGAGCCCAGGATTGTATGTATTAGAGTAAGGGTTGTACCTCGGGCCTCCTTGACCTCCTTGATACCCTAGGGCGTTAACAGATTCCCATCCTTCTGGAGAGGCAAGCTGGGGACATTTATCAGTGGGGTGCCCTTGAGTCGAGCACATCCCACACACTTGAGCCATTGCTCCTCCTCCATTAACGTTTAAGACTTGAGACAGCAAAGTAGACATCTTGTTGACCTTGTCTTCAAGAGCAGAGTTAGTGGACACCTCATGTACCCTCCGTTGAGAGGAAAGCACCCCCTCATATTGTTGATAGTTTAGTGCACGATTAGTAAGTAGCACCTTGGCATCAGCAGGTGTCTTATCCATAAAGGATCCTCCAGCAGCAGCATCTAACAGACCACGCTCATTAGCGGTGAGTCCTTCATAAAAATAGGTAAGGAGGACCCCTCACTCATCCCATGGTTAGGGCATGATGCTACAAGGCTCTTAAACCTGTCCCAATAATTGCAGAAATTCTCCTCATGCCTTGCGTAATTCCACTAATCTGCTTCCTCAAAACAGTGACCTTTGAGGCAGGAAAGTACTTCGTAGGAACTCGCCCTTCATCCTATCCCAAGTGTTGATAGTGCCAGCAGGCAGCTCAAATAGCCAAGTCTTGGCCTTGTCCTCCAAAGTAAAGGGAAATGCCTTCATCTTCAAGATATTGATATCAGCTCCTTTAGGGCACATACTCCCACAGACAAACTCGAACTCCTTGAGATGCTTGTTGGTGTCTTCACTACTCATCCCATGAAACTTGGGTAGGTGATGCAGAAACCCACTCTTTAACTCAAAATCATCATTAAGCCCCTCTCCTGGTTCTGGATAGGCAATGCATAAGGCGCAGCACCCCACCTGTAGGATTGGACAGTTGCCTAATAGTCTCAGCCATTGGTGCCTGTACTTGCTCAACACGGGCGTGCTCTTCCTCTTCTTCCTCTTCAGTGACCTCCTCTTCTTCCTCTTCAAGACTTGTTCTTCTCCTTCTTCAGAATGGTCAGGTTTGTTGATCTCCTCGGTTGATCTAGTTGAGGAGTTATAACCTGAATAGCTAGAGTCCTGAGAATACCTCCTTTCTAGAGGAGGGCGGTCTGAAAAAGTGAGTTCTGCCCTTTGCTTAGCACGTTCCAATTTTTCAAACAGCTCCTTAGTCTTATCAGAGACAGTGGACATTCATGGACCTTTAAGACCAAATCAAGTGTTAGTAACATGTACAAGGTTCGAAATACAAACATTATGTGTTTCCTACTTCCTAAGTTACTTTTACATTTACATACTTAGGTACTGGAACAGAGGACCTCGTTTGTGCAATGGGACTATAGAACAGCTACCCTCGACAAAGTCATGTTTAATCCAATATACCTTAAGCAGGTCACACATCATTTTTTTTTTTTTTTTATAAACATAGTTAATATCTCAATTGATTCTAAGTTGTAAGTCGAGCCCAATAGAAACCACTACTATTGTGAGATACGATATAGGGATAGTCGCCTAGACATAAGTCTCTTTCCTTTGGTTTCAGAAGGCCGAATGGCCAGATTAAGAGGTAAGTGAGAGGGAGACTCATTTTAGTGATACTACGGACGCTACTCCTCATAGAGGTTTAGGCCCCTATCGGCTACTCCCACATAGTGGTTTAGGCACATTCTATAGTATCTCTGAGATCCAATTGAACCTATCACCCAGGGTCTCAACCTAAGACACCATCCGTATGCGCCCCTTACTCAGCTGGGAAATTAACTAATGTGTTAGACCGTTCTCCAAGTGCTAATAAAGGCCGCCCTCAACCTCAAGAGACCTGAGTAAGGTACTAATGAAGGGTTTAGGCCAATATTAACAAAAGGGCCCTTGTCTACTCATACGATTTTACACACTTACAAACATTAAGTATTTAGCTAAAATTCATAACCTAAGTATATTAATCTAAGTGAAACACATACAATTTACAACATACTAAAAAAAAAACTCATTCTACAATTTACAATATACTGAAAAAAAAAAAAAAAAAAATCTAAGTGAAACACATGCAATTTACAATATGGTTAAAAAAAAACATCTTCTACAAATTGTACAACAATGATAAAGACATGCTTAATTTTGTAACACTCATAAAACTTAAACTAAATCACAATTAAAGCTTGGCCTACAGAAATCGCAATTTGTCACCATCCACATGTGTAGTACAAAAATAGCATGCATTCTATATACAACAAAATCGATGACACTTTAAGTGCAAGGGATTTTAACAATCCCCGGCAACGGCGCCAAAAATTGATGCGGCTGAAATAGCCTCACAATTTAACCCTGCAAAATGTAGTTGTCAGTATAGGATAAGCAGGGATCGTTCAGTCCGGGATTGTAGGGTACACCTACACAAAAAGGTCAATTAACAAATAAAAGAATAAAATGGGGGTTTTGAATTTGGTTCCTAATCTACTTAAAATAAAACAAACAAATAAAACTATATACAATGATCGACTTCCCTAACCTAGACCAATACCACTCGGAAATTACTAAGTGTAAAAACAGAAAATTCATTTCAACATGCTACAAAAATGTGCCCACCTTAAATGCCTAGATAAGAGCCAAATGAAAAGCCTCAGCGGATCAATCCATTATCTGATTCGTTCTAATGTAGGCTTGGATCGGAAAAGTCCTTACCAAGCCTAATACTACTAATTTTCGAAAACACTCAGCGTAATTCTCTTAACTAGTAGTATTATCTAACCCTCGAATCAACTCACACGTGCAAATTAACCATTAGACATAGAATTTAACACGTAATTTCCAGAATCGTTTAACCATTGAACATAGTTTTTACCACTTTTTAGAACTAATTGCTACTTGTTTAACTCAGCGCCTTAACAAATAACAATTACTCTTGGCAAATTAAGCAAACACACAAGAACTCTCACCGTATTCTAGCATGCAAACTTATTAACCTAACTCTGAAAATTACCTAAACACGTAAAAGGGCACAAGATTGTAACATGCATCATAAAAGAATTCTCGAAATTAACTCAATAATAAACTGAAAATCTCAAAAATATTAATAAAAATATTCTGAAAATTCCATGTCTCCAATTACACAACTCGCAAATTGAAACACACAAAACCGAAACAAAAATTATAAGTAGAGTCATAGTTACACTTTGAAGCTTTCCTCAGGCTTAGCAACAAGGTGATGAACTTGTCTCTACTATGGTGGTGGAGCGTCCTTGACTCAGCGCCTTAGAGCTTTGTAGATTGATGGATGGATGGTGGTCACGGTCTTGTAGGTGATGGAAGTTTAAGGAGTGAATTGGGCAGTCTTGGATGGTTTTTGGCTGGGAAGTGATGCAAATTCAGTTCTGGACGTTGCCTATTTATAGGGGAGCATTGGTTGGCTTTCCCAACTGAAACGTCTTCTTTATGGCCTTAACTCCTCTCATAATGGGGCAATTCCTTTAATTTCCAAGCTGAAAATCTTTCTCTTATTTATTTTTCCAGCTGAAACATCTTTCTCTTTATTCCTCAACTGAAAACGTCTTTTCTCCTTTATTCCCCAACTGAAAACGTCTTTCTCTTATTTATTTCCAGCTGAAAACGTCTTTCTCCTTTTATTTCCCTTCTTCATTGCTTGGTCAAATATCTTAATGCTTTATTTTATGACTCCATCATTGCTGTTTCCAAGAGTTCACCAGGCAACGTTTCCTACAACAAGCAGGAGAATATCAGAATTTTCTAGAGAAAATAAAGGGAAATTAAAATGTAAAGACCGCAAAAATAGTGACAGTTAGGAATCCTGATCCAGCTAGGATTTTCATGAATTTACTTTTTCCGCCTATTTCACTCCAAACACTCAACAAGACTCTTAAAATGACTCGATGACTCAAACACTAAACTTAAGGGAGAAACAAGGCTAAAATGGAGCATATACTCATTAATATTATCACACTTTTTTGCTCCTATCACCGATTCTCCTTTGTAACCTTTGCTTTGATTTCGTTGGTTTGTTCTAGTTGACATATATGTTTGAACAAATATTAATTTCTGGAATTTTTATGATTAATTGAGAATTTTCAGATTCATATTATTGTTCTTCGAGAGTTGCTTATGTGGGTTTGTTTAATTAAATTTGCGTTATAGATAACTTTTGTATTTTAATCTTATGTGGTTGCAAACACTTAGGGTTTGATATAATTGGTGCTAGTTTAAGAACATGAAATCGACTTTTCGTTTGTGTAAACTTGAATCAAAGTAGTAAAGGTTTTGCACAAAGATCGAATTTAATTAACGAGGATTGCAATTAGGTGGACTTTTCCATACTAAGTTGTACACTTGAGTTGATAGCCTTTCTCTATGTGTAATGCGTTAAACATGACATGATTGACTAGCTTTCTAGGGTTTGATTGCATGTTTGATGGATTAATCTAGGTGCTTTCGCTTAGGTTAATTAGCATTGAAAAGTAAAAAATGGGAATTTTGCTTTCGAATGTTTCACATGATCAACTCCTTTCTCATGACTTAGATGAACAATATTAGGGTTTGAGTCAATTTTAATCATATGTTTCGTTTTGATCTTTGTTCTCTCATTCCATTTGTATTTTTATGTTTTTGCATTTTAATT